>NW_005055107.1:5877-7405 GCF_000277835.1 Geospiza fortis
ATGGGCCGCGAGGAGGGCGTGGCCTCCGAAGGGGCGGGGCTTGTGATTAAAGGCGCCGAAACTTGGAGGCCCCGCCCTTCAAATCCCCTCCCCCACCCCCAATTTTGGGGTCAAACTTTCCCAATTTGGGGGTCTGACCCCGCCTTCCTTAAATATTGGGGAGCTCCGCCCCTTTTCCCCTCCCCCACCCCCAAAATTCCCCAAATTTCCCAAAAATTCCTCTAAACTTCATCTAAAAATTCCCCAAATTCATCCAAAAATCGTGAATTTTCCCCAAAATCCCCCAAATTTCGGGGTCGCCGCTCTTTTGTTCTCACCTTGATTTACAACCGGGGGAGGGAGGCCCCAAAAATCCCTAAATCCTCCCCAAATCCCTCCCCGAATAAAACGTGGGGGAAAAAAAAACCAAAAAAATTTGGGGTCCCCCCCCAAAAAAACCCAAAAAATTTTGGGGGTTCCTCAAAAAACCAAAAATCGCCCCAGAAATGCCTTAAAAAACCCAAAGTTTTAGGGTCGCCTCAGGAAAACCCAAATTTGGGATTGGGAAGCCCCAAAATTGCCCCAAAATGCCCCAAATTTTTGGGGGATCCCTCAAAATCAACTCAACCCAAAAAATTTTGGGGGTTCCTCAAAAAACCAAAAATCGCCCCAGAAATGCCTTAAAAAACCCAAAGTTTTAGGGTCGCCTCAGGAAAACCCAAATTTGGGATTGGGAAGCCCCAAAATTGCCCCAAAATGCCCCAAATTTTTGGGGGATCCCTCAAAATCAACTCCAAAGTGCCAAAAAAACGCTCAGATTTGGGGGGGATGCCCCAAAATCGACCCAAAAGGGCCCAAAAATCCCAAAAATTGGCCCAAAAGCGCCATTAAAAAAAACCCCAAAGTTTTGGCGGATTTGCCTCAAAACCGACCCCAAAAAGCCCCAAATTTTTGGGGCCCACCTGAAAACTGAAAAAAAAAAACCCTAAAATTTTGGGGACCCCCCAAAATTGGCCCAAAATGTCCAAAAAATCGACCCGAAGGCGCCTTAAAAAACCGAAATTTTTGGGATTTTGCGCCTTAAAAACCCCAAATTTTTGGCGGATTTGCCCCAAAACCGACCCCAAAAAACCCCAAATTTTTAGGGCACACCTCAGAACTGAAAAAAAGAAAAAAACCAAATCCTAAAACCTCCTGGGGTCCCCAAAAATCGGGCCCAAAAATCCCCCAAAAATCGCCTTAAAAAAACCGAAATTTTTTGGGATTTTTGCGCCACAAAAAACCCAAATTTTTGGGGGTTTCACCCCAAATTTTTGGGGCCCACCTCAGAACTGATAAAAACCCCAAAAAACCCTGAAACCTCCTGGGGTGCCCAAAATCGGGGCCAAAAAAACCCCAAAAATCGCCTTAAAAAACCCGAAATTTTTGGGATTTTTGCGCCAAAAAAAACCCAAATTTTTGGGGGTTTTGCCCCAAATTTTTGGGGTTCCCCGGCCGCTTCAGGGCTCCTCGTGGGCGGCCAGGCTCTGCAGCTCCGTGTCCTTCTCGG
>NW_005055107.1:10463-12117 GCF_000277835.1 Geospiza fortis
GGATTTTTTTCGGATTTTTTTCGGATTTTTTTCGGATTTTTTTCTGAATTTTTTCAGATTTTTTTCGCATTTTTTTCGGATTTTTTTTCTGATTTTTTTCTGAATTTTTTCAGATTTTTTTCGCATTTTTTCGGATTTTTTTCGGACTTTTCTCTGATTTTTTTCAGATTTTTTTCTGATTTTTTTCTGATTTTTTTCGGATTTTTTTCTGAATTTTTTCGGATTTTTTTCAGATTTTTTCGGATTTTTTTCGGTTTTTTTCAGATATTTTCCGGATTTCTTTCTGATTTTTTTCGGATTTTTTTTTTTATTTTTTTCGGGTTTTTTTCAGATTTTTTTCAGGTTTTTTCGGATTTTTTTCAGGTTTTTTCGGGGGTTTTTTCAGATGTTTTTCGGATTTTTTTGGATTTTTTTCTGAACTTTTTCGGATTTTTTTTTGGATTTTTTTCCGATTTTTTTCAGATTTTTTCGGATTTTTTTCGGATTTTTTCGGATTTTTTTCTGATTTTTTTTCTGGATTTTTTCGGATTTTCTTTGGATTTTTTTTCAGATTTTTTTCAGATTTTATCCCATTTCTTTCTGATTTTTTTCTGATTTTTTTCTGATTTTTTTCTGATTTTTTTCGGGTTTTTTCAGGGTTTTTTCCGGGTTTTTTTCAGATTTTTTTCAGGTTTTCTCGGGGTTTTTTTCAGATGTTTTTCGGATTTTTTCGGATTTTTTTCTGAATTTTTTCAGATATTTTTCTGATTTTTTTTGGATTTTTTTCAGATGTTTTTCGGGTTTTTTCGTGGTTTTGTTCAGATTTTTTTTTGGGTTTTTTCGGATTTTTTTCTGATTTTTTCTGATTTTTTTCAGGTTTTTTTTGGATTTTTTTTCCGATTTTTTTCCGATTTGTTCAGATTTTTAAAATATTTTTTTCCTGATATTTTATTCAGATTTTTTTTCCAGTTTTTTTCAATATTTTTTTCTGATTTTTTCCAGACATTTTTTTCCAGATTTTTTTTCCCGGATTTTTCCTGAATTTTTCCTGATTTTTTTAGGGGTTTTTTGGGGTGAAGACGGGGAAAAATCGGGATTTTTTGGGGAGGAAATGGGGTAAAAATGGGGAAAAATCGGGATTTTTTTGGGGCTCAGATGGGGGAGAAATGGGGAAGATTCAGGGGTTTTGGGAGTAGAAATGCAGAAAATTTTGGGGTTTTTTTTGGGGTGCCCAGGTGAGATTGGTGTTTCAGGGTTGGATTTGGGATTTTTGGGGGATCCCAGGTGAGTTTAAGGTTTCAAGGTTGGATTTTGGGGTCCAGGGTTGGATTCAGGGTTGGATTTGGGATTTGGGGGATTTGGTGTTTTATTTTGGGGGGTCCCAGGTGATTTTGGGGTCCCCCCTTTGCTCACCTTGAGGGCCACGCCCAGGTGAGTTTTGGGGTCCGCGTTTTGATTTGGATTTGTTGGGGGGTGCCCAGGTGATTTTTGGGATTCAGGGTTGGATTTGGGATTTTTGGGGGGTCCCAGGTGATTTTGGGGTCCCGCCCTTTGCTCACCTTGAGGGCCACGCCCAGGGTCCCGGCGCATCCCATCATGCCCAGCAGCCCCACGAGCTGCAGCACGCGGCGCCCCGCCCGCTCCACCAGCACCACCTGCGCCAGGGGGAGCGGCT
>NW_005055107.1:12476-13277 GCF_000277835.1 Geospiza fortis
GCTTACCGACAGGGCGGTGGCCGCCACGTTGACCACGCCCGTTCCGATGGTGCCAACGGCCGGGTCCTGAAGCCCCGCCCCCTCAAAGATGGACGTCGAATAGTAGAAGATCTGGGGTGAGAAAGGGGCGTGGTCAGCAGGAGGACACGCCCCTTTTCCCTCAAACCACGCCCATTTTTGCTCATTTCCCTCCCATTTTTCTCTATTTTTCCCCATTTTTCCCAATTTCGGGTCTTTTGGACCCATTTTTTCTCTGTTTATCACCAAGAACTGCTGCGCCAGAGTGATGTTAATGGCCCCGCCCGCTGCCACACCCATTTCCCTTAAACCACGCCCATTTTTCTATAATTCCCGCCCATTTTCCCCAATTTTCCCCCCATTTTTTGCCGTTTTTCCCCATTTTTCCCGTTTTCGGGTGTTTTCTCCCCGCTTTTACCGCGTTGATGCCCGAGAGCTGCAGCCCCAGGGTGACACCATGGCCACACCCATTTCCTTTAAGCCACGCCCATTTTTGCTCATTTCCCTCCCATTTTTCCCAATTTCGGGTCTTTTGGACCCATTTTTTCTCTGTTTATCACCAAGAACTGCTGCGCCAGAGTGATGTTAATGGCCCCGCCCACTGCCACACCCATTTCCCTTAAACCACGCCCATTTTTCACTATTTCCTCGCTATTTTTTCCCCGTTTTTTGCCGGTTTTCCCCCGTTTTTCCCGTTTTCGGGTGTTTTCGCCCCGTTTTTACCGCGTTGATGCCCGAGAGCTGCTGCGCCAGCTGCAGCCCCAGGGTGACGATCAGCGGCTG
>NW_005055107.1:13648-21026 GCF_000277835.1 Geospiza fortis
CCCCGCCTCCGCCGCCGGGCCGGCCAATCGCGATAGGCCTGGGGGAAAGGGGGAGGGGCTTGTTGTGAAAGGGGGAGGGGTCAGGGAGAGCGAGGAAGGCAATAGGGAGGAAGAGGAAGAGGAAGAGGAGGAAGGGGAGGAAGAGGATGAAGGTGAGGAAGAGGATGGGAGATGAAGGAAGAGGAAGGAAAGTGAGGATGAGGAGGATGAAGGTGAGGAGGAAGAACGGGGATGGAGGAAGAGGAGGAGGAAGAAAAAGGAAGAGGAAGAGGAGGAAGACGAAGGTGAGGAGGAAAATTCGGGAGAGAGGAAGAGGAGGGCCAAGGAGATGGAAGAGGAGGATGAAGGCAGGGTGGAAGAACGGCGATGGAAGAGGAGGAGGAGGAAGGGGATGAAGGAAAAAGAGGAAGGCGGGGAGGAAGAATGGGGATTGAGGAAGAGGAGGGGCAGGAGACAGAGGAAGGGGAGGAGGAAAAATTGGGATAGAGGAAGAGGAAGAGGAAGAGGAAGAGGAAGGAGGAGGAAAATTTGGGAGAGGAAGAGGAGGAGGAAGGGGATGGAGGAGGAAGAATCAGGATTGGAGTAAGAGGAGGAGGAGGAGGAGGAAGAAGAGGAAGGGAATGAAGGAAGGAAACGAGGGCAAAAGGCGGCGAGGAAGAGGAGGAAGAACCGCGAGGGAGGAAGAGGAGGAGGAGGAGGAGGCCGAAGGCCCCGCACTCACCGCGGCGCGCGCGGCCGCGCTGAATTAGCCCCGAATTAACCGCCCCCACAGGACCCTCCCGACCCTTAATTAACCCCTAATTAATCCCTAATAATCCCCTAATTAATCCCTAATAATCGCTAATTAACACTCCATTAACTTCTAATTAGCCCCGAATTAACCGCCCCCACAGGACCCTCCCGACCCTTAATTAACCCCTAATTAATCCCTAATAATCCCCTAATTAATCCCTAATAATCGCTAATTAACACTCCATTAACTTCTAATTAGCCCCGAATTAACCGCCCCCACAGGACCCTCCCGACCCTTAATTAACCCCTAATTAATCCCTAATAATCCCCTAATTAATCCCTAATAATCGCTAATTAACACTCCATTAACTTCTAATTAGCCCCGAATTAACCGCCCCCACAGGACCCTCCCGACCCTTAATTAACCCCTAATTAATCCCTAATAATCCCCTAATTAATCCCTAATAATCGCTAATTAACACTCCATTAACTTCTAATTAGCCCCGAATTAACCGCCCCCACAGGACCCTCCCGACCCTTAATTAACCCCTAATTAATCCCTAATAATCCCCTAATTAATCCCTAATAATCGCTAATTAACACTCCATTAACTTCTAATTAGCCCCGAATTAACCGCCCCCACAGGACCCTCCCGACCCTTAATTAACCCCTAATTAATCCCTAATAATCCCCTAATTAATCCCTAATAATCGCTAATTAACACTCCATTAACTTCTAATTAGCCCCGAATTAACCGCCCCCACAGGACCCTCCCGACCCTTAATTAACCCCTAATTAATCCCTAATAATCCCCTAATTAATCCCTAATAATCGCTAATTAACACTCCATTAACTTCTAATTAGCCCCGAATTAACCGCCCCCACAGGACCCTCCCGACCCTTAATTAACCCCTAATTAATCCCTAATAATCCCCTAATTAATCCCTAATAATCGCTAATTAACACTCCATTAACTTCTAATTAGCCCCGAATTAACCGCCCCCACAGGACCCTCCCGACCCTTAATTAACCCCTAATTAATCCCTAATAATCCCCTAATTAATCCCTAATAATCGCTAATTAACACTCCATTAACTTCTAATTAGCCCCGAATTAACCGCCCCCACAGGACCCTCCCGACCCTTAATTAACCCCTAATTAATCCCTAATAATCCCCTAATTAATCCCTAATAATCGCTAATTAACACTCCATTAACTTCTAATTAGCCCCGAATTAACCGCCCCCACAGGACCCTCCCGACCCTTAATTAACCCCTAATTAATCCCTAATAATCCCCTAATTAATCCCTAATAATCGCTAATTAACACTCCATTAACTTCTAATTAGCCCCGAATTAACCGCCCCCACAGGACCCTCCCGACCCTTAATTAACCCCTAATTAATCCCTAATAATCCCCTAATTAATCCCTAATAATCGCTAATTAACACTCCATTAACTTCTAATTAGCCCCGAATTAACCGCCCCCACAGGACCCTCCCGACCCTTAATTAACCCCTAATTAATCCCTAATAATCCCCTAATTAATCCCTAATAATCGCTAATTAACACTCCATTAACTTCTAATTAGCCCCGAATTAACCGCCCCCACAGGACCCTCCCGACCCTTAATTAACCCCTAATTAATCCCTAATAATCCCCTAATTAATCCCTAATAATCGCTAATTAACACTCCATTAACTTCTAATTAGCCCCGAATTAACCGCCCCCACAGGACCCTCCCGACCCTTAATTAACCCCTAATTAATCCCTAATAATCCCCTAATTAATCCCTAATAATCGCTAATTAACACTCCATTAACTTCTAATTAGCCCCGAATTAACCGCCCCCACAGGACCCTCCCGACCCTTAATTAACCCCTAATTAATCCCTAATAATCCCCTAATTAATCCCTAATAATCGCTAATTAACACTCCATTAACTTCTAATTAGCCCCGAATTAACCGCCCCCACAGGACCCTCCCGACCCTTAATTAACCCCTAATTAATCCCTAATAATCCCCTAATTAATCCCTAATAATCGCTAATTAACACTCCATTAACTTCTAATTAGCCCCGAATTAACCGCCCCCACAGGACCCTCCCGACCCTTAATTAACCCCTAATTAATCCCTAATAATCCCCTAATTAATCCCTAATAATCGCTAATTAACACTCCATTAACTTCTAATTAGCCCCGAATTAACCGCCCCCACAGGACCCTCCCGACCCTTAATTAACCCCTAATTAATCCCTAATAATCCCCTAATTAATCCCTAATAATCGCTAATTAACACTCCATTAACTTCTAATTAGCCCCGAATTAACCGCCCCCACAGGACCCTCCCGACCCTTAATTAACCCCTAATTAATCCCTAATAATCCCCTAATTAATCCCTAATAATCGCTAATTAACACTCCATTAACTTCTAATTAGCCCCGAATTAACCGCCCCCACAGGACCCTCCCGACCCTTAATTAACCCCTAATTAATCCCTAATAATCCCCTAATTAATCCCTAATAATCGCTAATTAACACTCCATTAACTTCTAATTAGCCCCGAATTAACCGCCCCCACAGGACCCTCCCGACCCTTAATTAACCCCTAATTAATCCCTAATAATCCCCTAATTAATCCCTAATAATCGCTAATTAACACTCCATTAACTTCTAATTAGCCCCGAATTAACCGCCCCCACAGGACCCTCCCGACCCTTAATTAACCCCTAATTAATCCCTAATAATCCCCTAATTAATCCCTAATAATCGCTAATTAACACTCCATTAACTTCTAATTAGCCCCGAATTAACCGCCCCCACAGGACCCTCCCGACCCTTAATTAACCCCTAATTAATCCCTAATAATCCCCTAATTAATCCCTAATAATCGCTAATTAACACTCCATTAACTTCTAATTAGCCCCGAATTAACCGCCCCCACAGGACCCTCCCGACCCTTAATTAACCCCTAATTAATCCCTAATAATCCCCTAATTAATCCCTAATAATCGCTAATTAACACTCCATTAACTTCTAATTAGCCCCGAATTAACCGCCCCCACAGGACCCTCCCGACCCTTAATTAACCCCTAATTAATCCCTAATAATCCCCTAATTAATCCCTAATAATCGCTAATTAACACTCCATTAACTTCTAATTAGCCCCGAATTAACCGCCCCCACAGGACCCTCCCGACCCTTAATTAACCCCTAATTAATCCCTAATAATCCCCTAATTAATCCCTAATAATCGCTAATTAACACTCCATTAACTTCTAATTAGCCCCGAATTAACCGCCCCCACAGGACCCTCCCGACCCTTAATTAACCCCTAATTAATCCCTAATAATCCCCTAATTAATCCCTAATAATCGCTAATTAACACTCCATTAACTTCTAATTAGCCCCGAATTAACCGCCCCCACAGGACCCTCCCGACCCTTAATTAACCCCTAATTAATCCCTAATAATCCCCTAATTAATCCCTAATAATCGCTAATTAACACTCCATTAACTTCTAATTAGCCCCGAATTAACCGCCCCCACAGGACCCTCCCGACCCTTAATTAACCCCTAATTAATCCCTAATAATCCCCTAATTAATCCCTAATAATCGCTAATTAACACTCCATTAACTTCTAATTAGCCCCGAATTAACCGCCCCCACAGGACCCTCCCGACCCTTAATTAACCCCTAATTAATCCCTAATAATCCCCTAATTAATCCCTAATAATCGCTAATTAACACTCCATTAACTTCTAATTAGCCCCGAATTAACCGCCCCCACAGGACCCTCCCGACCCTTAATTAACCCCTAATTAATCCCTAATAATCCCCTAATTAATCCCTAATAATCGCTAATTAACACTCCATTAACTTCTAATTAGCCCCGAATTAACCGCCCCCACAGGACCCTCCCGACCCTTAATTAACCCCTAATTAATCCCTAATAATCCCCTAATTAATCCCTAATAATCGCTAATTAACACTCCATTAACTTCTAATTAGCCCCGAATTAACCGCCCCCACAGGACCCTCCCGACCCTTAATTAACCCCTAATTAATCCCTAATAATCCCCTAATTAATCCCTAATAATCGCTAATTAACACTCCATTAACTTCTAATTAGCCCCGAATTAACCGCCCCCACAGGACCCTCCCGACCCTTAATTAACCCCTAATTAATCCCTAATAATCCCCTAATTAATCCCTAATAATCGCTAATTAACACTCCATTAACTTCTAATTAGCCCCGAATTAACCGCCCCCACAGGACCCTCCCGACCCTTAATTAACCCCTAATTAATCCCTAATAATCCCCTAATTAATCCCTAATAATCGCTAATTAACACTCCATTAACTTCTAATTAGCCCCGAATTAACCGCCCCCACAGGACCCTCCCGACCCTTAATTAACCCCTAATTAATCCCTAATAATCCCCTAATTAATCCCTAATAATCGCTAATTAACACTCCATTAACTTCTAATTAGCCCCGAATTAACCGCCCCCACAGGACCCTCCCGACCCTTAATTAACCCCTAATTAATCCCTAATAATCCCCTAATTAATCCCTAATAATCGCTAATTAACACTCCATTAACTTCTAATTAGCCCCGAATTAACCGCCCCCACAGGACCCTCCCGACCCTTAATTAACCCCTAATTAATCCCTAATAATCCCCTAATTAATCCCTAATAATCGCTAATTAACACTCCATTAACTTCTAATTAGCCCCGAATTAACCGCCCCCACAGGACCCTCCCGACCCTTAATTAACCCCTAATTAATCCCTAATAATCCCCTAATTAATCCCTAATAATCGCTAATTAACACTCCATTAACTTCTAATTAGCCCCGAATTAACCGCCCCCACAGGACCCTCCCGACCCTTAATTAACCCCTAATTAATCCCTAATAATCCCCTAATTAATCCCTAATAATCGCTAATTAACACTCCATTAACTTCTAATTAGCCCCGAATTAACCGCCCCCACAGGACCCTCCCGACCCTTAATTAACCCCTAATTAATCCCTAATAATCCCCTAATTAATCCCTAATAATCGCTAATTAACACTCCATTAACTTCTAATTAGCCCCGAATTAACCGCCCCCACAGGACCCTCCCGACCCTTAATTAACCCCTAATTAATCCCTAATAATCCCCTAATTAATCCCTAATAATCGCTAATTAACACTCCATTAACTTCTAATTAGCCCCGAATTAACCGCCCCCACAGGACCCCCTCCCCGACCCCTAATCAACCCTTAATTAACCCCTAATTAATGCTTAATTAATCCCCGATCCACCTCAGGACTCCGCCACTCCTAATTAAGTCTTAATTAGCCCTAATTAACCCCTAATTATGCTCCAGTTCGCCCCTCCCCGAGCCCTTAATTAACCTCAAATAATTCCTTAATTAATCCTTAATTAACCCTTAACCGCTCTCCGGGACTCACTGATCTCTAATGAACGTTAATTAACCCCTAATTAACCTCTCGATCCCCCCCATAACACCCAAACCCCTAATTAACCGCTAATTAATCCTTAATTAAGCCCCTGACCCAACCCGGGACAGCCCGACCTCTAATTAACCCCTAATTAACCTCTAATTACCCGTAATTAACCCCTAATTAACCCCTCCGTACCTCCTCCTCCTCCTGGATCTGCTGGAACCCTCTGGGCATGGGGGCGGTAATTAATTAATTAATTAATTAGCTAATTAGTAAATTAATTAAGGGGGGGAGTTAATGAGGGGCTCCCACGGGGGTTGCTGGGAGGGGGGGGTGGATTAATTAAGGGTTAATTAGGGGTAATTAGTGGATAATTAAGGGACACCAAGGAGTGGCAGGGGGTTAATTAGGAGTTAATTTCGGGTTAATTAGGGGTTAATTGAGGTCGGGGAGTTAATTAAGGGTTATTTAGGGGTCGGGAGGGGGAAACCCGCTGGGGAAATCCGGAGGTTAATTAAGGTTAATTAGGGTTAATTAGGGGTTGAGGGGGTCCTTTGGGGTGAATCGGGGGTAATTAACGTTAATTAGCGGTAATTAGTGGTAAATGAGGGGTAATTAAGGCTGGGGGATATCCCGGAGAAAGGGCAGGGAGTTAATTAAGGATTAATTAAGGGTTAATTAAGGGGCGGGGAGTCCCGTGGGGGTGACCAAGAGGTTAATTAAGGCAAATTAATGCTAATTAAGAGTTAATTAGTGGTTAATTAAGGCTCAGGGAGTGTCCGGAGGGGGCAGGGAGTTAATTAAAGATTAATTAGGAGTTAATTAAGAGTCGCGGAGTCCCGTGGCGGTGACCAAGAGGTTAATTAAGGCAAATTAATCCTAATTAAGAGTTAATTAGCGCTAATCAAGCGTTAATTATGGTTAATTAAGGCCCGGGGAGTGCCCGGAGGGGGTCAGGCAGTTAATTAAGGATTAATTAAGGGTTAATTAAGGCCCGGGGAGTGTCCGGAGGGGGTCAGGCAGTTAATTAAGGATTAATTAAGGGTTAATTAAGGGTTAATTAAGGCTCGGGGAGTCCCGTGGAAGGGATCAAGACGTTCATTAGCGCCAATAAACAGTTAATTAGCGCTACGCAAGCGTTAATTAAGGTCAGGCGGGGGTCATTAATTAAGGGAGGGGTCTCGCCCAG
>NW_005055107.1:22726-23017 GCF_000277835.1 Geospiza fortis
AGGGATTTTAGGTGTCTAGGAGGAGTTTTGGAGGGATCCTGAGGGGTTGGCAGGGGTTTTAGGGGGATTCTGAGGGATTTGGGGCAATTTGAGGGCTTTGGAAGGAATTTGGGGGATTCTGGGGGGTTTTGGATGGGTCATGGGGTTGTCCGGAGGGGATTCTGAGGGGATTTTGGGGCGTTCTGAGGCGTTTTGGGGGGGATTTGAGGCGTTTTGGAGGGTCCTGGAAGGGTTTTGAGGACACTTGGAGGGAATTTGGGGGAGTTCTGAGGGATTTTGGGGGATCCTTGT
>NW_005055108.1:0-10397 GCF_000277835.1 Geospiza fortis
ACACGATTACAACATCACAATCTTATTATTCCTGGAGGAAGCACTTCATGCAGTCTAACAATATACAAACATACTACACTAAAGCACTCAACTTCTATATTTCAAATTCCACAAACATAAACACCTGAACAGCAAAGCGCCACCCCTATAATTTCTCAAAGTCCAAACCCTTTTAATGTGAGCACTGGATGTTGCAGTAAATTCCGTCCCCTGTAACCAAAACACACACACAGTCACAGTGGGGAGGGGATTTTATTAAGGATCATGCACCCCACTTGCTTTGTTTTTCCCCAGACATTTCAGTCACCAGAAAACAGAACCACGGGTCCAAACTCCCACTTGCATCGTGCTAACAGCATGTTTCAACAAACACTCTCACAATTGTTCTCACAGTCAGGATGATGCACGGACAGACGACTCTTCAACTAATTAAAGTTGAAAAGAAGGGTATTTATTGCAACACACTGGACACATGTGGAATCATTTCCAAATATATGTGCAAGGAGTTACAGACTACTGCCCTCTATTTATACAGAAAGGGTTTTACATATTCCCACAGTTTCTAGGGACGCATAATACATAATCATTACTGTAGCAGGCACAAGGCCTGCAATGCCTCCATGGCGTTCAGCAGCCTAAGATGACTGGACCTAAGAAGCCCCTCTTCTGCCTTTGGACCCTTGCTTATCTCTCTGTAAGACTGTAGGTCACATTCACCTTGACCCTTATTATTTGACTGTGACAGTTGTCACAAGGGTTCTTGGGTGAAGGAAGAGACGAGATCCTTGACTCTATTATCAGAAGGCTTGATTTATTATTTTATGATATATACATATGCTATAACTACACTAAAAAGAAAAAGAAAGGAGAGTTCCAGAAGCTGCTAGCTACCTAAGAATAGAAAAGTAAAGACTGATAACAAACCCTGCTCTCTTGGACTGTGTCCGAGTGAGCTCAGTTCTGGATTGGCCATTATTTCTAAACATCCAAGCTGGGCCAATCCAGATGGACCTGTTGCATTCCACAGCAGCAGATAACCTATTACACCCACAGCAGCCAGGGTCTGGGAGACCCCGAAATGCCAGAGTCGCCTCACATTAGCTGCCTGCTTCGTATTGTAATTAGCTGAATATCTATTAGAGCTACGCAATTGTACTCCCTTAATTGGGTCGGTGGGATTTTGAAATAAGGGAGTGGGTGTATGGGAGGAAGAAAGCCATCTTCCTCATGGTGAACTCTTCACCCATGGCCAGTTGGCAGGACTTTTTGATCTGCTGGTCACGGTCCAAATTTCTCCTCTTTGATTATTCTTAAGACAAGGTATTTCTATGGTCTCTGCTCCTTCACAATTGCTACATCTATCCCTGTCACTCCTAGCTTCTCTTTCTTAAGATATTTGTTACTCTTTAACTAAGGTACGTGATCTTCTGCTAGCTAACTTAATTTCTTAACTAATTTAAAAATCTTAGCTAAAATATGCAATCTTCTACTATCCCAATTATATTCTCAGCTAGCCCCTTGACTCATCTATGGTTTTCAATTATCCTAAGTATATTTCCAGCTGACCCCTTGACTCAAGGACACATTCATAATAGCATAACAACTTTAGACCAGGATTTGCCCTTATGACTGCTAGCTCAAATTGGTAGCAAACTGAACCCTCTACAGCAAAACAAATGGCAAAACCCCCTTCCTGTCAGTAACAAAAGCCTGAGCTCAGTACAACTGTTCAACAACTCTTTCTGCTGACAACCAGATTTCAACTGTAACTTCAGCTTGCAAGCACACTACAGAGGCACAAGTTGTGCGTGGGACATCTCCCACAACTTACCAATGGCCTTTCTTGACCAGGAATATGCATTACAGGTCACTATTTAAAACTGTTTCAATTTTTAAACACACCATTTTGTCTGGAATTTTAGTAGTCAGGGGTCCTTGTCTGCTACTGGATGAACAGTCTGAGCAGGGGAGCCCACTTTTCCAGGAATATCCCAGGGGCACCTCGAGGGAGTCCACGTCCCAAGCTGGTCTCACAGCCGAGCAGAGTCTCCTCCTGGCTTGGCTCGCCAACTGAATTGTTAAAACCGAAAATCACAGACAAAGACTCTCTAACTAGTCAAAGTTAGAAAGTGATATGTTTATTACTCTTGCAGGCTGCACGGGCGGGGTCGTCCCCGAAATGCATGACCGCACCCCGCAAGGATTTTTGCCTTCTATTTATTTCCCAAAATAATACGTATGCATAACCCCAGCACCTCCCATCCTCGCTTTGTATTAAAATGAGGTTATTAGTCCTTCACATGTGTGCAATTCTTCTCTTGAATTGGGTCGGTGGTCTCTAATTGTGTCAGTGGTCCCAGGGATGAAGTCAGGAAAGTCTTCATCAGGTCTCTGTGACCTTCTGGCACGATCCAAGGCCCCAGCTTCGTGATGGATTGACATAGAGTCCAGGTGCTGGGCATTGTTCTACTGGTTTCAATATGTTCCTATAATGGTTCACTTGCTCCACTTCCTTCTACAAATGAGCTCATAATATAACAATTAGCTTTAGCTTAAGCATCTAATAATCATTAACCTATCGTTGGTGTATCTAGCTTCAATATGAATTGGTTCTAACCCTCAGCTAAAATCTTAACCCTTTAAAATCATGATTAAAAGGCACACCAGAAAGTGAGCTCAGAATTACAGGAAGGAAATAGTCTAGTGGACAGAGAGGCAAAAGAAGCGGCAAAAAGTGAGATTCCCATTGAGGGAGCCCTAATTACAGATAGCCCTTAAAAGTAAACCAGAATAAAGACAGAAAGTTAATCCAAGATCAGGAAAAGATATATGACAAAGAAGAGTGAGCTACTATTAACAAGAAGCTAGTAATCCCTTCCCATTTGTTGTGGTCATTAGTAAGAGAGGAACATCTGAAAACACACTAGAAAACTGATGCCCTGAACACCTTTTTAAGAGAATCATTGCCAAGTGACCCAACAGTGTGATCTTTGCCTTCAGACTAACCCCAAGAATACCCCCAGGACAAAACTTGGTCAAATTGAGAAGGGTCATAGACCCGGGCAACAGTGAGAAATTGACTTTTCAAAACTCCCAAGAAAAGGGGGGTGTCAGTATTTATTGATATTAACAGATACATTTTCAAAGTGGCCAGAAACATTCCCCACCAAGACTGTTAAAGCTCAAAAAATGACCAGGGTAATTTTACAAGAAATAATACCACACTTTGGAGTCCCAGCCACAATGTCCTCAGATAGAAGATCACATTTCATTTCCAGGATAGTACAACAACTTAGCAGCCACCTAGGCATAGAGTCGGAACTTCATATTCCATACCACCCCCAGTCAAGTAGCCAAGTGAAAAAATTTTAAGACTGAGGCAAGAAGTTAATTTACCCTGGCCCAAAGCTCTTCCACTAGCATTGTTGGTAATTCAAACTAAACCTAGAACCAAAAAAAGTTAAGCCCCTTTGAAATGCTTTATAAAAAACCATATAGAATACAAAAAGAAATGTCCACCCACATCAGAGAGGTGACATTAGCCACATATATAGTAACTTTAAGTAAACAGCTCAGAGAAAGTGAAAAACATGTGGCTAGAACTCAGAGCAGAGAGTTAGATAGACCAGTACATAACATACAGCCTGGAGTTTATTTATATGTTAAGTCTCTTACAAAAAAGACTTTAGAACCACAGAAGGAAGGGCCATTCCAGGTGCTTCTCACCACTTTTACTGCAATTAAGATCAAAGAGCAGAATGCCTAGATCCACCACTCTTGAGTGAAGGAGGCCCCAGAAATCCCTTAGAAAGTGACACCAAGAGACAATGAACGAAAACTAAAACTTACTCGGGCAAAATGAGAATATTACGGCCAAGAGTAGTTAGCAATTTCATTTACAGAATTGTTTTATGTGTAATAACAATTGAAGTCTTAAAATTAGAAAGTACCTCTATCCAAAATGATGCTGAGACGCCTTTGTCCCAAGCTTTTCTTCGGTACACTAGATCCATGAAAAGACATTCTAATATCAGAAATATTAATGAACAAGTTAGCTACTGCAACAAGTAAACTAACAAAACTAAAATCTTTATTAGCATTAAGAACTAACCAGTAGCAGATTTCAAAAGTACTACCGAAATAAAAAAGCCAGAGACCAAGACTACAAATTAATAGTAGAGGCACTTAGTAAAGTTCAAGATAATGTATCTTTAGCTTTCAGTTTTATACAAGCACAGTTATAGATTCAGGCAACAGCAACCTTAATCATACAGGAAGAGGGTGAAAGTAATTTTCCAGTTGAGATCCGAAAAATTGTTTGAGATAATATGATTGATTTTGGAAACAAGTTTCCATCTTAGTAGACTATAGTAAATTTTACCTATAATTCTACTTCTAATGTAGCCACTGTCTTTGTACTTTCTATAAGTAAAGCCACTGTGTTATTCACCCCATCACTGCACTAAGACTAAATCATGAAAAAACAATGCTTTATCCTTCGGAACATAGATTGTGGGCACGAAAGCTGAATGAAAAGTAGCAAACAGTAAACTTAAAATCTTGTGATACCCCGGAACAACTAAGATTCATTTATAAAAACAACACTATTAATACTCAAAATGTATGTCTTGACACTGAACAAAGTATTTACCACTTCTAAATTCATCCAGTCACTAATCAGAAAACTGTGCTTGTATATACTGATAAAAGTTATATATACTTAAAAATTGCTTATACTTTTATAAAAATTGATAACAACAGTTTAGTTTAGCCTAGTAGAAATCATTCTAATTTTTGTATTTGCAATTTTGTTAAGATTATCGGGTGTTATTTTTCAAATTTAGCACTAGTGACATCCCACTAGCTAATCAGAAACAATTACACAATGTACCACAGGCTACCACCAACTCCTATTAGAATAGACCTTACATTATTAAGACAATTAATTAGACACCAAGATCTAATTAAAATTTTGAAGAAAATCCAGAAAAGCTGAGAAAAAACTCTAATTATAGTCCATCATGATACAAAAGAAATAACTAGAATTCTGCAAAGAATAAAACAAGATGCAGATCATCACTGGTAAGATGTAATCTTTAAATAGTCACCAACTACAACTAAGATTTTCAATACGTTGTGCCACCATATTTTAGTTTTATTGATATTAGTTAGGGTAAGTTTAAGGTTATATTTTATAGTGTTAATTTCAAATTAGAGAATACTACAGCGAATAGTGGTGTTAACCTCCTTATCAAATGTATATAGCAAAGCATTAAGAGACACCTATTATTGTAAACATTTGTGATTAGTAAAAGAATTTACTCATTTTCTAGAAAAGGGGGGAATGAAACAGGATGTTAGAAATTTAACTCGGGGTAGAAACCAATTTTGGATTTAGCTAGAGTCTGCTTATTTAGTCTGTTAACTTGTGTGCTCACAAAAAGGCCTGCAGAGAGAACAAAGGAGATTCAAGACTACTTAAAAAAGAATGCAAGCATCCAAACTGAAGAAAGATAAGAAGAGGCCCCACCAGCCTTAGGGCTAAAGCAGACAGAAAAAGTGAATCTGGTGACTAAAAAACTGTGCAGGCTCATAGGCTCATAAAATTTTATAAGACAGTTTGATGCATATGTCTTTTATGCATATGCAACAGGTTAGGAGATAGACTCGGAAATTTTCAGGGGTGCGCATGTCCTTGGGGAGCATGCGTCCAGCGCTGAAATAAATCATGCTGACTTTACAACTTTTTACAAGTTGTAGAGTTTTTTTCTGCAAATCAACTTGGACAGGTAAAGTAAATCCACCTGTCAGTTTCCTTCTGCTATAAAGCCAGGTAACATTGTATGAGAGCAAAATGCATAACAAAATAAGGATGTTGTCTGGCATCTAAACGGAAAATTAATTGTTGTAACCACTGGAAAAAATCAGCATTAGAAACTTCTCTTAGAACAGCACCTTTGGCTCTTTCAACAATACCTGCAACATAAGCAGAATCTGTTACTAAATTTAAAAGTGTAGGCCATTTTTGGAAAGCACAAACAACTGCAGCTAATTACACAATTAGAAACTACAGTTACATCAGAGGCCCATATATCAGTATCATTATCCCTCCAAAGTAACACAGATTTATGGAAACGTCTGGAACCATCTGTAAATACTGTGAGAGCTTGTAAAGGAGTTTTACTGAGATTGGGTTTCAACACAATATTAAAGTTAGTAGTTAACAACGTATGAGGTGGTGAATGGCGAGTAATCTGACCTGAAAAATCAGCTAGTGCAATCTGAAAAGGTTCTGAGGTTTGCAAAAGCCACTGCAGGTAGATAGTAGTTATAGGTATTCAAATTTGTTCAAAACCACAGCTTCCAACTTTTGTAATCTCTGTAGTGCCTTAAGAATGAGCTATGTAAACATTTCATGTTGAGTAACAATTGTCTTTGTCATTTGATGAGGCAAAAAAATTCATTCAATGATAAGCAAAGGGTCAGCTATATTAGGATCCCATTGGAACAGCAAGGCATGTGGTTGTCGGAAGGATTTTAAAGGATTAGTAAGAATGGATGATCAGGTGCCTATCATGAGGCTTGCCTATAGGCAATAGCATCTGTCACCTTTTGCAAAGGCTAATTGTGCTTCATGATTGAAATGTCTTGGGGAAGACAAATCTGACTCTCCTTTTAACAATGCAAAAAGAGGAGTTAAATCTGAATTTGTGATTCCCAGTAAGGGTCTGTCTTAGGTTGGAAATAGAGGTATTCTATTCCTATCTGTTAGAGATGGGGCAGTTATCTTCTGTTAATTGGGCAGTTTTCTTTATCTCTTCCATGACCAATCCTCTCTCCAGGGAGTTATCTTCTGTTAATGGGCCATTGTGTCTCACTGCATGACTGATAAAATTACATCATCCCATTGTGAGAAGCTCCACCCAGAGGGAGGAGCCAAACATTCCTACCTGGATATAATCAGAGAATTTGAAGACCACAACCAGCCTTTTCCCACTGGATTCCCAGAGGAGCAGCTGTCTTCTCTACTGGATTCCCAGAGGAAGACCAGGCCCATCTAAATCACCACCGCACCTTCAGAGGAAAACTCCACCCTTCTACAGGATCACAGCTTCAACAGAACCACATCTGTCACTCCAGAAGGACTGCAGCATCCATTCAATCAGACTGCTACCAACACCCTGACCCACAGGGTGTCAGGTCGTATTCTGACTCTGTCAGTGGTTTTATTTTTTTTGTTTGTACTATTGCATTTGTAATTTTAGTTTTCCTAGTAAAGAACTGTTATTCTTATTCCCATATCTTTGCCTGAGAGCCTTTTAATTTCAAAATTATAATAATTCAGAGGGAAGGGGTTTCCATTTTCCATTTTATGGGAGGCTCCTGCTTTCCTTAACAAACACTTGTCTTTTCAAACCAAGACAGGGTCTCATCCAATAATTGGTCCCTAGCAACTTTTGTGCTTCATGAAATGCAGAAATTTTGTTTTGAATTTGCAATTGCTGTGACTGTACAGTTTGGGATCTAATACGCCAACCTAAATACTGCCATGGAGGCATTTGTTGAATCTTGTCCTGAGCTATTTGCAATCCTGCATATTTTACAGCCTCTGTGGTGAGGGCTAAGGTTTCCTTCATGTCATCTTGTTTTTCAGCTGCAATGAGAATATCATCCATATAGTGGTATAGTAGCAAATGAGACTTTGCCTGTCGTACTAGGCTAAGGGGGTGTGAGTCAAACCACTAGCAAATTGTGGGGCTGTTTTTCATTCCCTAGGGTAAAACCACCTGGTGGAATCTTTGCAAAGGTTCTTGCATATTTAAAGTGGGCACTGAAAAGGCAAATTTTGGTGCATCCTCTGGGTGCAGAGGGATTGTGAAAAAACAGTCTTTCAAATCAATGATTGTCAAATGCCAGTTTCGAGGAATCATGGCAGGTAATGGGAGGCCTGACTGCAGGGCTCCTGTATCTTCCATGACTGCATTTATTTTTCTGAGATTGTGAAGGAAACTCCACTTACCACTTCTTTTCTGAGTGACAAATACAGGAGAGTTCCATGGGCTTGTGGAGGGGACAATACGTCCCGCTTGCAATTGTTCATTAAACAGGTTTTGTAAGGCATGCAATTTTTCAATTTGCAGGGGCCACTGATCTACCCATACAGGTTCATTCGTTTTCCAGGTCAGTTTCAGGGTAGTGTGCAAATCAATGACCCCTATGAAAAATCAGACCCAATTCTGACTCCCATCTTTGAGAGCATGTCACAGTCCCATAAAACCATGGGAATTTGCAAAACAAAAGGCTTAGTGGTAGCAGTGTGTCCTTCAGGACCTACAATTTGGATAAAATCCTTGCTTTGAAAGCTAATACTGCTCCCCCCAATACCAGTGAGTGCATGGGGAACTGCAGTAAGTGGCTAACTGGGGGACCACTTGGCTTGTGAAATGACCATCACATCAGGTCCCATATCAATAAGGCCTGTGAGTGTGACAAGCTGTCCTTCCTCTGACAGCTTGCATTTACAAGTGGGATGTTGAACGGTTAACTGCTGAGTCCAGAAAATCGAGGTGGTCTTGTGGTCCCAAAACCCTCCTCCTCCACCCCATTTTTGCACTGTGTTAGTAGACATTGGCATCGTAAAAAAAATTAATTGGGCAATTTTAGAACCCTGGGATACAATACATGGGGGGAAGGGAGTCCAGACCATGATTTTGATTTCTCCTAAAAAGTCTGCATCTATTACTCCTGGGAGCATAAACAATCCTTTTAAAGTGGTTGAAGAACGCCCCAAAAGCAACGCACTCCGTCCCTGCCCTAAAGGTCCATTAACTCCCCTGCAGATGCGATGGACAGAAGAATCTAAAACAGTGACTGCTCAGTCTGCTGCCAGGTCCATCCCAGCACTGCATCTGGTGACTGGCTGTAAGGCAGCAGCACTCCTGTTGCAGAGTTCAGCTGAGGGATTTGTGTCTGAGAACATCACTGTCTCGCGCTCTGATTCAAGCTTCCCAAAATTGGTTTGCAGTCAATAGCATATTTAGAGCAACACTGGTCAGAGTAGTGCCATTATTGCGGCATCTCAGACAAAGTCCAAGCGTTTTTTTTTGCTTTGCTTCTTTTGAGGCATGGCAGTCTGTCACAACAATAAGCAGACCCCCATCTGCATCCCTCCATTTTCCCCCTCCCCAGATTTTGGGGGGTGAGTCTGGAGCACCTGTGGGACCCCCTGAGACCCCCAAAGAGCAGGTGGGGGGGAAAAATTGGGCAGTACAGGGTAATTTGGGGATCACACAGAAGGATTTGGGAGGACACAAAGGGATTTTGGGGGGAACAGGGATATTTGAGGGGGAACAGAGGGATTTGGGATCACATGGGGGAGTTTGAGGTTACACTGAGGGATTTGGGGGAACATGAAGAGATTTAGGGTGACACAGACTTTGGGGGGAACAGATGGGTTTGAGGTAGAGAGGTTTTTGGGGGGATGTGTCTTAGGGAAGCACAAGAGGATTTGGGATCACCCCAAAGGGTTTGGGGGGGTAACACAGAAGGATTAGGGGGAGGTTCAGGGAAATTGAGGGGGGCAAAAATGGATTTGGGGTCACTCAGAGGGATTTGGGGTCACAGAGAGGTTTTTAGAGTCACATTGAGAAATTTGGGGGGCACAACAGGAACCAAGATGCAAACAATACCTTGGAACTGGGGTGAGGTTGTGGGTTTCTGCAGCTTGGGGGGGTCCTGAGAGTTTTTGGGGTGCTCAGTGTTATAAGTAAGTTTATGAATTCTCCAAGCCAATCAAGAATCCTCTGAGCCAATCAGAATACCAATTGAGAATTTATTGGCAAGGATAACAAGCAAGTTCAGCATGCTGGACGGCCTGGAGTTTTTGTCCTCCCAAGGCTCGCAACTGCCCACCCCTCTGAGTTCGTTTTTTATTTGCTTCTTTCTTCTGCGTACATGCGCCCGCTCTGGTCTGTTGCTGGGGTCCCTTCCTGCCTCTTGGTGGTCGTGATTTGCTTCCCAGCCGATTTTGCAAGCGAGCAGATTCTTATCTGGATAGGGCTTCCTGCTTCTGCCTATCGAGGGGTTTTGTGCTTTTCCTGCTAAACAAGGCTATTGATTATGTGTTCTGTGCAGTTACCAGATTTCCTGTTAAGTATATGAAGTTTTGTGACATATAACATTCAGGCTCTTATAGTTACATTACATATTTTGATGAACAAACCTTAGTTATTCATAACACTCAGGGCCCCCCTTGATGCTGCAGCCCTCCCTGGAACCCCCATGGAGCAGAACGAGTCAGACGGGGTGGAGCTGCAGGACTCGGATGAGTGGGACATGGTCTGGAGGTTCTTCATTGGTGAGGGGGGGACCCCAAAATGGAAGTGGGATTTTTCATG
>NW_005055108.1:11518-18946 GCF_000277835.1 Geospiza fortis
TCTCTTGGACCTCCAACCTCATCAAGCACCAGCGTACCCATGCTGGGCCAGTGCCCGGCACTGAAGGCACTGAAGGGGCCACGGGGGCGGGGGGCCCAGGGCAAGGGGCCTGTGGGGGGTGAGGGTGGCCGTGGGCAGGAGCTGCTGATCTGCGAGGAGAGCTTCGCCCAGAGCACCGTGCTCAGGAGGCACCACTGGGGACACCTCCTGCTCTTTGTGCCCCGAGGGAACATGGGGACAGTGGTGTGAAAAACAAAGTTGCCTCTTAAGAGCTTTTTAAAGTTTAATAAGGAATAAAAAGGGACAAATATCCAGCGCCGGGATATTTTTGCAATGGGCCAGAAAACACACCATTAGCGTTAAACAATGTTCTCTATATACCTTTGCTGGGGTTAGCACCCTTCTTTGTTACCTAGTGTAGAGTGATGCTTTGGCAGTAATACACAGAGTAACTCTTAGGAAAAAGTACTTGCACAGAAACAGGCTTCAAGAGTAATACAGAGGTTTTGTTTGAATTTGAAGAAAATAATTGATAAGTTATACAAAGTCCTATTTTCCCCTAAGTTTCTAAAACACTGTAGACATATGTAGAGAAGCAAATTGCATAAAATGAGGGAAATAATACATTTAAGGGAGAAGTATCATAAAAATTGTTCTGAAAGCACTCAGGATTAGGGTACAGGTTAGAGTTAGGGTTAGGGTTTGTTTGTATCAGAGGACTTTTTTTCAGGATGACATATTAGGGTTACGGTTAAGGTACGGGTAAGGGATAGGGTTAGGGTTTGCTTGTATCGGAAGACTTTTTCTAATTAGGTTTAGGGTCAGGGTTAGGGTTAGGATTTATGGTTGGGGTTAGGGTTTGGATTTAGGGTTAGGGTTAGCATTTATGGTTAGTGTTAGGGTTTGTTTATCATTAGGTTTTAGGGTTAGGGTTAGGTTAAGTTTAGGATTAGGGTGAGGATTTAAGGTTAGGGTTAGTTTTAGTGTTCGCCTGAGGGTTAGATGATGGTTAACATTTGGGTTAGGGTTAGGTTTGTGCTTAGTCTTAGGGTTGGAGTTATGCTTTGGTATAGCATTTGGTTTAGGATTAAGGTTGGGGTTTTGGTCGCAATCAGGTTCAGGGCCACGGTCAGGGTTAGGAATAGGGATTTTTTTTTGGTTTGTGTTTAGGCTTAGATTTAGGTTAGGGTTCGGGTTACGGTCAGGGTTAGGGTCTGGGTTTGGGTTAGGGTTATGGTTTGGGTTAGGCTTTGGTTTTGGGTCAGGTTTGACAGCAGGGTTTGGGTTTGGGCTGCTTTTCATGTTATTCTTAAGTTTAGGGTTGATTAAACCAAAAAGGACTGTGCTACAGGGACACTGCAGCTTCAAAAGGCATGCCAAGCCCAGCAGAGTGGAGCCCCAGCATTGCTCGCTCCAAACTTTTTTTTTTCCCTTGAGACTCACCCCCATTAGTTGTTTACTGCTAGGCCTAAGGCTGGGGTTATCCTTTGGGTTAGAATCACTGTTTCTGATTATGTGCCAATGTAGTCGTGACGCTGCCCCAACATAGCTCTCTTCCCCCTTTTCCTAGGGTTACACTAATTAATAATTTCAAAATTATAATAATACGGAGGGCGGGAGTTTACATTTTCCATTTGAAGAGCAGCGCCTGGCTTCTTTAACAGACACCTGTCTTTTCAAACCTAGACACCATGGTACTGCTCCAACATTGCTCCCTACAGACTTCTCGTTGCCATCAGCCTCAGTCGCATGTAGCCTTTACTACTCTGCCTCCAGTTAGGGTTACACTTTGAGTATGGTGCCACCTCAGGACATGTGGGTTAAGAAAATCAGAAAGCCCAGAGCTCCTTGGAGACTGGGCATACAAAAGGCATGCCAAGGCAGCCATGCCACTGCCTGTCGGGATCTTTAGCTTATCAGAGTGATCCTGAGAAAAGTTCTAAAGTCTCTTTTCCCAGCCCGGCGCTTGAAGAAGGAGTCAGGGCTCTTCATTTCTCGGTCTCAAGGTTGTTTATTGTATCTTATCTATAAAAAATTTTCTCCTGCCCTGCCGAGGTCCGTCCAGCAGGACAGTTCCAGGCACACTGCCTGCCCCCAGGGCGGTGTTATGTCTTTATACTAAAAACTATGTATACAATGTTTACAATTACTTTCCAATACCTATCACCTATGTTAGACAGTGAGCTTCTACTCTAAACCAATCTGTAAGTGCCAACATCACAGCAGAAGATGGAGGCCAAGAAGAAGAAGGAGGAAGGCTGGACACACCCAGATTCCTCCATCTTGCCCCCTGAACCCCCATTCTAAAAACCTCAAAAATCTATTTTTCACCCCGTGATAAATTCACTATCATTCTACTTAAACTGTCGTGGCTTGCAGGTCTTCATATAAGGTTGGTAATTTGCTCCATGGGTCGTAATCAAAACCACAGGCATCTTGGGCTCTGTGCCACTGTCTCTGAGACCCCTGACAGGGGTCTTGGCAATCCAGGACAGCCAGAGGGATGTCCTGAATTCCGACACACCACAAGACTGCAAAGGATCTGTGTGTTGTGTTCAAACAGAGCCTTCACAGGAGGTGAAGAGGAAAATACTATTTCCTCCAACATTGCTCCCTCCACACTTTACTTCATGCCATCAGCCTTACTCCCATGCACCCTTTACTGCTATGCCAAAGGCTAGGGTTATGGTTAAGGTTAGTGTCAGAGTTTCCATTAGGTTTAGGGTAAGGGTTAGGGATGGTGTTCGGGTTATGCTTAGGGTCAGTGTTGAGAAAAACACAAAGTCCAGAGCTCCAGGGACACTGCAGCAGCAAAAGGCATGCCAAGGCCAGCATGGCGCTACCCCAGCATTGCTCCCGCTGCTCTTTTCTCCTTCCCATCAGCTTCACTCTCATGTGGCCTTTAGTGCTCTTACCTAGCATTAGGGTTACACTTAGGATTAGCATTGAGAAAACCACAAGGCCCAGAGCTCCAGGGACACTGCAGCTGTGAGAGGTTCTAGTTAGGGTCAGGGTTACCGTTCGGGTTGGGGTTTGGGTTAGGGCTGGTGTTAAGGTTACGCTTAGGGTAAGGGTTTAGAAAAGTACAAAGGCCTGAGCTCCAGGGACGCTGGAGAAGCAAAAGGCATGCCAAGGCCAGTGTGGCGCTGCCCGAACATTGCTCCCTCCACACTTTTCTCCTTTCCATCAGGCTCACTCCCATGCAGCTTTAACTGCTCTGCCTAGGGTTGGTCTTACCTTAGGTTTAGCGTTGAGAAAAGGCATGCTAGTGCCAGCACAATGCTGCCCCAACTTTTCTTTCACACAGCATTTCTCCTGCCACCAGCCTCACTCCCTTTCACCTTTTACTGCTCTGCCTACGGTTAGGGTTTGGGTTAGGACCAGGGTTACCATTAGGGTTAGGGTTAGGTGTTACAGTGTGAAGCAATGTCCTGTCTTAGCTTTCCCACTTCCTCCCAGGTGTAGTAATACCTTCCCCCTTCCCCTCTCCCTGCCTCCTGCTGAGAGCTGTCCATCAATCTCAGAAGGTCAGCAAGGCCGTCGTCTGATAGGTGAAGTTCAAAAGATGTCTCTCAGCCCTGGGGACAATTGGGTCATCCAAGTGTCATTTGTCTCCTGAGCTTCCCCCCCTCCTACCTGGTTGGTAGCTCACCTACCCCTTCCCCTCCCCCTTTCCCTGAGCTTAAAAAGACACGGGACCATGCGGTCTCTATTCGGTTGGAGCTGTCGCAACATTCAGAGGCCTGCGTGCCCAGGAATAAACTCTGGATTATGACCCCCTAGCCAGATCCATCTCCTTTTCCTCTTTGCCTCGCCTAAAGCTTCTTCATCAGAGGTCGAGCCTGAGTTCCTGTTGCCTGGACTTGTTCCAAGAGCCTAACTGCAACATACAACTAACCAAAGGTATCTCTGAGGTGAAACACCACGGCTGCCGCCTTTGGTCAAGCAGTGAGGGCCAGACAAGCCCAGGCACATTCCACCCGGTAATATTGGGATTTTATTCCAATAGTTAGGGCTCATGTTAGGGTTACTCTTTGGGTTAGTGTTGAGAAAACCAAAAAAACCTGGAGCTCCAGGGACACTGCAGCTGCAAGGAAATGCCAAGGCCCCCCAACATTTCTCCATCCAAAGTTTTCTCCTTTCTGTCAGCCTCACTTCCATGCAGCCTTTACTGCTCTGCCTTGTTTTAGTTTTACATCTAGGTTTGGGGTTATGCTTTGGCTTGGCAATGAGGAAACCACAAAGCCCAGAGTTCCTGGAAACCTGACGTGCAAAAGGCAGGCCAAGGCCAGCACAGCGCTGCCTTGACATTGCTCTCTCCAAACGCTTTCTCCTTGCGATCAGCATCTCTCTTATGCAGCTTGTACTGCTCTGCCTACAGTTAGGGTTAGGGTTACAGTTAGGGTTCGGGTTTGGGTGAGGGTAAAAGGGTGGTGTTTGTGTTATGCTTTGGGCAACGGTATAGAAAACCACAAAGACCAGAGCTCCACAGACACTGCAGCTGCAAAAGGCATGTGAAGGCCAATGCCTTGAAAAGGCTGACCTGGAACAGAGTCTAGACAGAGCTAAGAGAATAAATTAGGTATTTATTAAAAGACCTTAAAAGGATACACCTTGGGCAGAACAAGAGCCTGGCCAGGGCTACACCCAAGATGGACCCAAAATGGTCACAAAATGGATGACTGGTCACGAGGTTTCACACTTTTATAAGTTTTGTTCCATTTGCATATTTGGTTTAACTGTCCACTTATAGCTTCAGGTTATGAAGTTCCATCCTTCTTGTTTTTCTCTCTTCAGTTCCTAGTTGTTTATGGTTTTGGACCTGAAGCTTGTAGCAGTTGTCTTTGTTCTCAAACTGGAAAAGGATAGTTTTGTCTACCTACCCTGTGAAGAGAGCTTACTAACTCTTAATATGAAGCTCAGAGCTACACACCTAGGCAGCACAGAATCTGAAAAATATAAAAGCTAAAACTTAAGGCATCATTTCCCCCCTTCAGAGGCTTGACAAGGCCTTTACCTTGTTGAGTCTCTATTCTAAATATCTACTATTAATAGCTGTTTAATGACAGATAAGTATCTAACAATAGAAAATAACTAACAATAATAAACATCTAACAGCAGTGAATATCTAATAGTAAATAAATGCATAACAATAAACAAATATCTAAAACCAGTAAATATCTAACAGTAAATATCTAACAATAGATAAATATCTAACAGAAGTATATAGCTAATAATAATAATAAACAATAACAAACAGTAATTGTGGAGGAATGGTTGCGTGACAGAGGTCATGCAGACATGTTCCAGGTGGCTGAAGAGTTTGGAAAATAACGAGCTCAGTTAATGAGCTATGGATGTAGCAAGGCCACTGTATCCTTGAGCAGAGATACGGTAGTTAAAAACAGCATGAGAAAAAGAAAGTCTAATTCTTAAGGAATGTAAACACAAGGTGGAGATGACGTACAAAATAACCAATAAATTGCTTAGGTTACAGAATATGTATTAGCTTATTATCTTACTGTATAAAAGTCTGATGCTCTAATCAATAAACGAAGCTTGCTAATCACTCATATTGAGAGACCGAGTCTTTCCTCGCCGTAACAAGTAATAAATATCTAACAGTAGCAATGTCTTGCACAGTTGGGTATCATGAAAAGAAGAATAATGATTATTATGAACAATTCTTTAGGCACAGAAGAGGAATCATTTAAAATATATTTTCATTTGCATCATTCTGGTTTTACAGTTGTTTCAGGAGCAGAAGCTTTCATAACTCTGGAGTAGTGAATCCAGGGTCCTTTGCCAGCGATTTTGACTGCGGTGAGGGTGGTCAGCTGGAATTGAAATGGTCCTCTCCACTTGGCTTCTAGAGGATCACTGTCCCACCACTTGACATAGACCCAGTCTCCAGGCTGGAACGGATGTGCAGATGTGTCCAGTCCTATAGGTCTGGATAGTGAAACAGAGTGGAAATTTAACAGGGTAGAAATCCATTTCGGATTTAGGTGAAATGTGCCGTTTTGAATTAAGTCTGTAGCTTGCTTGCATAGATGAAATATGCTGTTTTAACTTTAGTCTAATAACTCTGCTATGCTCAAGACTGCCTGTGCTCACAAAACTGCCTCATGCAAGGAAAAAGAATGCAAACTTCCAAGCGAAAAGGAAGATAAGTGGGGCCCCTTGAACTTTGAAACAAAGATGAGAGCCAAAGCTGAGGCTGCAAAAGATGGACAAGGTGACCAGAGAGTGCTCTCTCTGTACAAGGACTGATAAGGACTAGTTGCAAGTTGTAATGCGAAACCAGTAAAATGAATATGCATGAACTTATTGTGAAACTCTATGCACATGTACAAGTAAGTGGGATAAAAAAGGTTCGGGAATTTTCAGGGGTGCGTATGTCCTTTAGGGGGAACAATCCTCACATGCATCGGGTGCTGTAATAAACATACTGGCTTTATAACTTTTACAAGTTGTGGAGTTAGTTTTTTTTTCCGCAAATCAATAGCACGATGTAATTCTGGAGCTTCTGCTAAGTGGAACCTAAAGCCATTAGATATCTCTGTAAATCTAGCTTCCCCTTCGTGTGAATTTCACCTGGAATACATGGAATCTCATATGTCTGCCATACAGTATTTCATAGGGACTGATGCTACCCCTCCACCTTGGTTGTATGCGGATTCTCAGTAAAGCTATAGGCAAGGCCTGAAGCCATGTCATGGATATGTTTCCTTACAAATTTTGCTAATTTGGGTTTTGCGAGTCCCATTCATATGTTCAACTTTACCACTCGCTTGGGGTCCATAAGGTGTATGCAGATCCCAAGAAATTCCCCAAATCCAGCTAACTTCTTTAACCACCGTTACAACAAAATGTGGTCCCCTATCTGATGACATCCCCAAGGGAATTCTGAACCGTGGAATTATATGACTGAGCAAAACTTTCACCACTTCCTTGGCTGTGTTAGTGTGGCAGTGGTAAGCCTCCAGCCATCCACTGAAGGAGTCAACTAACACCAGCATGTACCGGTATCCCTCTGTCAGGAAAATTAATCCACAAACACCAGAGGTTTATGTCCAAAAAGGAGACAGAGGAGTCCTTTTTACTTTATTTAAATAAAGGGAGAGGCCATGAGGCATTCCCCTGGGGTCTCTCAAATTTTTGGAGGACACAGCCCCCTTTTTATCCTAATTTCCTAGCCACATCTCCCTTCTCTCTTTCCCCATTGGCTGAGGTACTTGAGAGGTACAGACTTCCCAGAATGCCTGATACCAAAGATTTCCCTCTAATGTATAACCCTCCTTTTTAATTCTTTATTTCTTATGGAATTTAGTGGTTTCCCCCATTGTTTCTTTCATCTTTCAATATCAAATTTCATTTATCAGCAAACCTACAGTTTATTTGTAAAGGCAAATATCTTTTTCCATT
>NW_005055108.1:21286-22970 GCF_000277835.1 Geospiza fortis
CCAAGGCCTCCCTCCCCTGGCAAGTTTCTTTGTAACTCTGTTATTGGTTTTAGCACAAATCAAAGAACCCTCAATAGCTCGCTTAGCCAGAATAGAAAGACCCACAGCAGCATATGTTTTGAGGAAGGCTTCTGACAGTCCTCAGGAGCCCCAATGACTCCCTTCATGAAGTTGTTTTAACAATTGTAAGGCCACAGCTTTTGGTATCCACTGCTTACCACCCCTTGTAAACCAATTATCCCCTCTTTCCTCTGCCCCATTCTTTTTAATTATCCCAACTTCCTCTGGTGGAAAAGACAGTTTCTCTGGCAGTGGTGCAGTTACTGGGAGCAAAGGGGAGATCTTAGAGATTTCTGGCAGCAATGCAGCTTTCTGAGCTTCTTCATCAGCCATTTGGTTTCCTATTACCTCCTCCGAGCACCCTGCCTGGTGCCCCTTGATGTGTATTATCGCTAACTTTTTTGGTAAGTTCACCACCTCCAATAGGTGAGATATTAAGTTCTCATGAGCTAATGTCTTTCCCCTGCAGGTTAATAAACCTCTTTCTTCCCATAATTTCCCAAATGCATGTATCATCCCATATGCGTATTCAGAATCAGTAAAAACATTCACTGTCTTGTCCTGGTATAATTCACAGGCTCTCACAAGCACATACAGCTCCACTGTCTGTGCTGACCAGGTAGGTGGCAACCTCTCCCCTTCCTTTAATTGCTTTCCATTCACGATAGAGTATCCTGGAAATCGTTTCCCTTCTACCACCCTTAAAGATTCATCAATAAACACATTTTCTCCCTCAGGCCAGGGAGTATCTCATAAATCTTCCCTAGCTGGGGTCTGTAGATCTATCACTTGAATGCAGTCATGGATTTCTTTCTGCCCCTCCCCTCCTTCAGGGCCATTCAAACAGGAGGCTGGGTTGAACCCTTCCCTACTTTTAAATTCTAAATCCTCCTATTCCATTAAACAAGATTTGTGGCTGGATTTCTCTTCACAGAGAAAAGCAAGGCACAACTTCCCCAGGATATTTCTGGGGAATCACAGCAAGGAACTTTAGAGAAAGAAAAAACAATTCTTATCATTCGAGTGTGGTGGATCTGGATATTTTGCTTCTTAATCTTTATTGTGGTGAAGGTGGTGAGAAGCACCTGGAATGGTCCTTCCCACTGTGGTTCTAAAGTCTTTTCTGTAAGAGACTTAATGTGTATGTAATTATTAGGCTGTATGTTATGTACTGGTTCACTTAGCTCCCTGCTCTGAGTTCCAGCCACATGTTTTTCATTTTCTCTGAGCTGTCTACTTAAAGTCACCATATAGGTATTGTCGCTGGAACTCTGAAAGTGGTATTGTTTACTCTGGTCACTTTTCAAGCCTTGACAGTTCGGGTGGGGAACACTTCTGGCCACCTTGAAAACATATTTGTCAATATTCATAAATACTGACACCCTCCTTTCCATGGGAGTTCTGAAAAGTCAATTTACCACTGCTGTCCGGGTTCATGATTTTTTCTAATTTGACCTAGTTTTGGTCTAGGGGTATTCTTGGGGTTAGTCTGGAGGCAAGGATCACACTGTTGGTTCACTTGAGTAATAGTGGCATAAAAATTCCTTGCAACAATTCTTTCAATCAGATATGTCTTCTAGAAAGCCAGTGGAAACTGCTACTTCAAAGTCAACACTTCATTTCG
>NW_005055109.1:0-295 GCF_000277835.1 Geospiza fortis
CCAAGGGAGCAACCAACTTCCATTCCCGGGGCCAAAAGATGTATGATATAGCTGTGACATCGGCCCCCATGTCAAGCATCCCTCTGATGATGATCGACTTTTCGCCACAGGTCAATTGACAAGTGACAGTGGGTTGATCCCAACCTATGTGGCTTATCCAGGAAGCGTGTACTTCCACATGTTCTCCAGAGGGAAAATCCTGCTGATCAAACACCGGCATGACCTGTTCCGCTGCATGTGGTGGCAAAGTGATAGCTTTGGCTACTGGGGTGTTCTCTGGAACAGTCAGTGGTGG
>NW_005055109.1:429-4956 GCF_000277835.1 Geospiza fortis
CGACACCAGTATGTATCACTGCGTGGCTCTCATCCATGAAGCAACCCAAAGTCCACAATCTTCTGTGGGCAAAGCACAAGGGTTGGAATCTCTGTGCAGTCCACATCTGTATGTCTTCTTTTCTGCTTGTGGAATGGTCAGCGTTTTCTTGCCGGCACTTCTTGTCAGCATTCTCTCGCACTTGATAGAGTTTCACATTCTTCACTGAAATCCACCTGGACTTTTGCACCTGCTAAAACACAAACAAATCCATGTCTCTGCAGGGACTGGAGGATTTTCTCAAAATCCCAGAGGTGAAGAATGGGTCCTGATGTGAAAATAAAACATTGAACAGCTCTGTTTCAGTCTCTATGCAATTTTGCATAGGGAAATGCAAGATAACAGCAATTAAGAATCAATCAGATAATACACATGATCAAAAACACATCTGAAATCATACAATTATCAAGCACTACAACACTGAACTGTCATCCCAGAGTCTGCGACAGCTGATGAACCTTAAAACAACAGAGAACTGGAGAATTCATGTTCGGATTCATGTTTCTCCAAACTCGCCCTGAAAACAGGCTCAGCTATCATATATGGTCAAATTGCCAAGCGAAAAGGACTTGAATACTTTTTGATGCAGAAAACATCTGGGCTGATTGTCAATCATTCTATTCAAGTAGAGCTAGAGCTTGGTCAGAGTCCGAACTCTAACTGATGGATATCACTTAACACATTCTTGAAACGAGACTCTTAAAAACAGCAATTATGAATAGGAAACCTAAGGATTAAAGATCAATCAAACCATTAAATAATTGAATCCCTCCGAAACTTCTGTCAGGATAGAAATTCTTCAAACACAGCAAACCTCTTGAATTCTCTGCTGGAGTACCTCTATAATAACTGAAGAGATAATAACTGAAGAAAACCACGAAACTGGCAATCTGGATTTAAAAGAAATCCAAAAACATATGAGTAGTTAAGAAATAAAAAGACAGGATCCTGAAGAGATACATGTCTTGGAGATGATCACACAAAGAGATAGTGAAACACATGAAAGCTGGCTGTAAATACTACAATATCTTGATAATAATTCTTATCACAAATTCTGAGAATTCTCATTATATAATCAACTTATCAACAGGAAGTGTTTGAAGGGGTTAAGACAACCTTTTTAAAGTATTCATATAGCATTAACAACAATCGCTATTTATCAGTATTACCTATAAAATCCAAAAATAACAAAGGTTACAAACTCAATACCAACAATCCTTGAAACTGAGCCATTGGAGAAGCAGCTGATGACCTCACAGATAGGATCTGATTGATGTTTCTCAAATGCTCTGTCTTCAGAGACATTTTGGGTAATTGAATCATTACTAATACTTTTATCTTTATATGGTAGTTTCCCTCCCTGAGAGGCATTTTTCACAATAGAAAATTTCCATCCACATCATATTTGGAATAACATTGATTTGCATTGATTTCCCCTTTTTTCTGTATCTTGGGCAAAAGCCTGGTGCTTTCTCACTTTTCTCTGATTTTGGACCGTATTTTCACATGTCCATCTTTTGCATCTGAAGCCTGATCATCTGGTAAATGCCAATAGCTTATAAGAGTTGTAAGAGTTGAAAGTTCTGGAAATGAAGCAACTTATAAATGGTTTGAAGCAACTCTGAACGGCTTAGTCTTAGATGTAGTTCCCAATTAACTACTCCTGGGGTATTTCCTTCCCATTCCCCTATACGCACAGGTTTTCTTTTAAGTAATCCCCATCTCTTCAAGTCAACTTTATTTTATAATGAGAATAAAATAGGAGGACAAAGCTGGAGACTGTGCGCAACTGAAAAGACCAAAAACGATGACATTTGTTTTCAGAAATATTTGATATATAATGAACTGCAAATTCAGTAGAGTACCAGCTTGCAACAGATATGCCCTTTACCAGCAAGAGCTGGGAAAGAACAATGACAAAATGAGTCAAAGATGCGGATCTCCTGGACAGAGGGTTTCTGGCACAGCAGGGCAACATAAACAAGTGTGCTATATATAGGACTGGTCCTTGGGGGAATACACAGATGTTAAAGATGACCTCAAACAGAACCCCTGTTCAGATACACAAAAAAATACATAGGATAGCTGTGTGGTTTTAAGCCTGGGCTTAAAAGTTGTCTGCCCCCCTGGGATTTACAGGGCCCTTTACTTGGACTTGCAATAAATCCTGGACTTGCCACAATTGGAGAGTCGTTCTCCTTCCTGCTGGGCTTAGCCAGAGCCGGCCTCGTCTCGTGACAAGGAGACACCCTTTGCTATAACGCGGGGTGCTCTCCTTAGGCGCTGTCCCTTGCGCCATGGGTGCCCGAGAGTGGGACGGTGCCCCCTCGACTGCTAGCGGTTGCTGGCCAGCTAGCCAGACATCCGAGAGGGTTGACCCCTCTCCTCTACAGCCGAGCCACTACACCTTCCCTCAGTGGGATTTGTCTCCCAAAGTGGGCAGCCATGCAACATTTCCACACTCCCCCATGGCATGTTCTCCTGTCCCACACTAAGCGTTAATGCACTCCTCAAATTTAAAGCATTAAACTTTGAAACGGAAAAGGAGAGGTTTTTTAATACTTTACCTATGGGCCCTTTCTATGTTCATGGCCTAATATCTCCTACGTTCTGATGCACTATTTTACTGTAAAAGCATTAGATACTTACATCTACATTAGATCAGGGAAGATTGGAGAGATTTATGCAATATGTATTCTAACACTGGCACAAAATGTTTGGGGTTTGGGAAGAAAGTATGGATTCTGTGTTTTAGAAGTATTATAAATGTAGATAGTTAATTCATGCTTTAATAATAAAAATAGATATATTAAGAAATCTAACTTTAGGTAAAGATTTATACAAGCCAGGGAGAAACTCTCGTCTCACATTCCAATGATGAGACTGTCAGCTTCACTTAATGGCTCTGCCTGAGGGAATTGGAGGTTTCCTGGCAGAGCCTGCAGCTTCCAAAACCAGAAATACATATGGAGAAGCTCTACCCGGAGGCATCGGAGATTTCCCGGAATACCAGGCAGGAGAAAAGATGCTATCTGGACATTCCCGGAATAGACCATTTGGACAGGAATCCACGGGACCCCGCACCTGGAGACAGCCCGCAAAAACGGACGTTGCCCATTCCATGTGAATACATCCTCAGACGGGGTGCTCAGACGGTCGTCTGAGTTCGGACTCCTGCCTTTGTATAGTTGTACACATGTATAGACCCAACTTTGCATGTAAAGACACACAAAGAAATATGTGGTCATCCTCGCCCTGGGCTAAATAAACTGTATATAAGCTGGCCCCGGCGAGCGCATGGTGTGTCTTTGGGGGAAAGCTGACCTTGCGCCAGCCCGATCCCAAAGCACCCAGCTGCTGCTCCTGGGACTGATAGCTGACTTGGCTGTGGTAAGATTTTTGAAATTTATATTTTTGTCATTTTGTCTAATAAATTGTTGTCAATTTTTTTAATTGGCTACGGATCATAATTCATTTATAACACCAGGCCTAGAGAGGAATTGTTTTGTCTGACCAAAATGTGAAGACAGTAGCTAGCACTGTATATGGAGTTTAGAGCTATACACTAAAGAATTACAGGATTACAAATAGATATATATGAATAAATAAAAGCTAAAATCCTAAGGCATCACCTGGGGCTATAAAGAGCATCTAACAACATCTCCCTCAACAGCTCCTGAATGCCAACACGTTTCTGTACCAACTTCCCAGCAGGAGCCCACCAGCTCCTGTACACAGAGCTGACATCACCACCCAGCCCACATAGGTGCTAGGGCATGTTCTACCCTCTGCCCACCTCTGCCTTCCCATCTGCCCTCCCTGTGGGCCTGGGGGCTTCAGGAGACCCCAGGGTGAGCAATAGGGGAGGATGTCTGAGAGGTAACCTGCCTATCCCCCTGCCAAAGGTCATCCCAGAATCTCCCCACCCTGCAGCAGCCTCAAGTGTGGTACAGGGGCTCCCCAGGGCCAGGATTTGGTCCCTCTGAGGCAGCACTGAAGACAACTCCATTGCACTGCAGCTGAAGAGACACAGAGGTCACAAACCTTCAATTTTTTTCTCCTGGAGATTGCAGCAACTGGCTCCAACTCTGTACAGCCCAATCTAATGGCACCACCAAGACCACCCTGTGCATCCACAATGCCATGGCACCTACAAAAGTATGTCTCACCCCAGCAGAACACTGTTGCCCTCCTCGAGATCTCTGGTCTTGACCATTTGTCCTGGGGTAATCCATAATGTTATTGTATTCCATACCTATTTGTGCCCAAAAATTGTTACTGTCTCCTTAAGACCCTGCAGCCAGGAACATTGTGGGGGGGCTGCTATCATGAGCACTTTTAAAGTCTGCTGAAGCAGGCTGCTCGTTCCCTTCAGCCATGTGGTTTTTGCTTTGCTGGCTGCTTGGTCTTTGCTTAGGCAGAGACTTTTCCCTTTCTGTGTTCTCTTTTTTTTTTTTTTTTTTGTTTTAAAGAGACTGCAGCTAGCGG
>NW_005055109.1:5778-9706 GCF_000277835.1 Geospiza fortis
AGTTGAGTGCTTGGCAGATTCAGTTTAGATGTAGTGTAATATAGTATAGAATAATATAATATAATAAAGTAATTAATTAACCTTCTGATAAGATGGAGTCCTCCTTGTCATTTCTCCCTGCCATGGGGGTCACCTTGTTCTGATAGTAAATGTTTGGTCTTCTGGCCCAACAGAATACCAGGACTATGCTAAGTTATCAGACTTAAGGAATTACAAGTATGTATGCTAAGAGCACTGAGGATACATAAAAGGTATATAAAAGAAAAGGTAAAAAATCATCATGGCATCATTTTCCTTTTGTCCTTCAAGCCATGAGGCTGCCCCTGCTGCACACCATCTTGGAAAGGGTATTTCTCGCATTTTGTATCTCTCTTTGTTCCCATGGGGTTTGTGAAATTTGGCAATGTTGCGGCCTTAATAGCTGCTAGTAAAGTCCAGAGTAAGGAAGCAAAAAGGGCCTTTGCATGGTATCCACAGATGTTTTATTCAGCCACGCGGTAAGATAAGATGTAAGATGTTCAGGGTCCAAGGCACACTCATGGGGAGTCCAGGTTTCTCTCTACCCAGAGGTCGGGGCTAGACAGTGGCATCCGGGCAGTACAAAGACAAGGGCCAATGGGGGGATAGGGAGGGAGTGGCTCAGGGACATAGGAACAGGCATAGGAACAGGGGAAGGAGCCAATGGGGTCTTAACAGCTTTTTGAGGGAAGCTTCTTGTGTCTCCCTAACCTAGGGGATGCCCCCCAGGGTCCCCACATGGCAATTTTGTATTTAGCTGTTATTTACTGTTATTTTTAGCCTGTTGACATTCTGTTTGTTAGTAAACTTATTTTTTCATTTATATCTACTCCTATTTTGTTCCTTATTGGTGGAAAGGTGTTGCGATCCACTCAAATCACAGAAGAGCAAAGATAACTAACTCTCTGTGAATAGAACGGAATGAACCCAGAAGGTTTGAATATTCCCCAAATGAGATAAAAACCAAATAAAGTTAGATGTTGATTCCAAAACATGGTATATTTTATTTAATAGTAAAAGAGGCAAAGAGGAAGAGAAGAGAAGAGAAGAGAAGAGGAAGGAAGGAAGGAAGGAAGGTGTGGGAGGGACAGGGGGAGTGACAGAGCCAGATTGAGTAGAAGCATATTGAAAGAAATGAAGGACTTGTCTTTACAAACACACTGTGGGTCTGCTGGTAGAAAAAACTAGCACAGAGAGAAAAGAAACAGTGGCAAGGATTCCACTGATTGATGAATGGAATGAGAGAGACTTGTCTTTACAAACTGTAGGTCTGATGATAAATAAAATTGGATACTGAGAGAAGAAAGAAACAATGGGAAAAACCATAAATTCCATAAGGAATTCCACTGAGTGACACAAGGAAAAGACAAAGGTGTCACTATGGCGTTCGATAAAGAAGGATGCAGGACATGTTAAATGGTGCAAAAAGAAGGGATTGATCCTGGTTTATTTTGTGTGTGAGGGACATGCAGCCGCGAAATTAGGATAAAAAGGAGGCTGCATCCTCCAAAAATTTGAGAGACCCCAGGGGAAATGTCCCTTTATTTGAATAAAGGGACTCCTCTGTCTCCTTTTTGGACATAAACCTCTGGTGTTTGTGGATTAATTTTTCTGACAATATCACTCCTCCGTGGGTCCCAACGACGTCTTCTTGTTCCCCTTCATCCTGTCTTCTTGGTGGTGAGGATCCCTCGCCAAAAAGTATAGAATCCAATAGATTAGTAGATGTTTAAGCAGGTGGGAATGCCCAGGTACCTCCCTTGCAGGGTGCTAGGGTTGACATAGTCCCTTGCAAGACTGTGGATCTGTTGCATCATTTTGCATCATGTGCAGTGCTCTGGTGGAGGGTCTGGGGACACCTTTGGGGTCGCTTTTGATGGGCCATGACACCCCCTCATCTGCACCCCATGTGAATGTCCTGTAGATATGGCTTTTCTGGGGTGAGGGGGGCCCCTCATCTGGGCTAGTCTGCACAGCAGAGGATGGGCATTCACTGCCTCTGAGCAGAGCCTTTTTTCCACCATACATCCAAAATCTTCTTTCTCCCCCCTGGACTGGGGGAGTGTGTGCAAGCCTGGCAGCAGATAAACCTGGTGCTAATAGTCTCCACCTCAAAGCTGCTGGGCTGGGCCCTGCTGTGGATGCTCTTCCAGATGCTTTGAACAATAGTGTCGCTTTTCTTATCTCTATCCCCTGGTGGGTTAAGTCACAGTTAGGGTTTCATCCCGGATGCCCGTTCAGGGTGGGCTTCAGTGGTCTTCTGTGCAGCTTTTGTTATACACTTTTGCTATAACAAACAAAAGTCCTTTATAAAAATGTTTAAGCCATAAACCATAACATTTCAGTCTCCGACAAAAAGAATTGGTTGGAATTAAGGGGAGGTTACTAATTTTAAAGTGCCCATCACTTTAAATTGTCTTAAACCAAGACACCATTTAGGGGTCTTACTGGGGTGGGAATGCCCACTGGGGGATGCTCTCATGGCCAGGGAGTCCTTTGTCTGCCTGGACTCAGGGAAGGGGCAAATTCTCTTCTGAAACGCAGCCTCATTCTGCAGTTTTACCATGCTGGTTGAGGACCAGACACCAGCGGGTGACCTGGTGGGCTAAAACATGCTCCGGAGTCAACACTCACATGTATAGTGGTAAAACAAGACTGTCCCACAAGAGCGTCCTTCCATCCCTCCCACTGGTGGATCAGCTGTGCTGTCCTGCCACTACAGCTTGTTATAGATGAGTAATGCGATGGTTGACTCTCACAATTAAGAGGCGAATATTATGTATATGTTAAGAGAAATTTTGTAGATATATAGTTATGTTTCCCCTCCCCCTTGCATTGTTATCACGGGATGGCCTTAGTAGTTGGGGCATTTGGTAGGGTTGGGTTGTTACTATGACAACACCTGACCTCCAATCATGATGTAAGAAAGTGATCTCCACCACTGGACCGCGAAGGAGTCAATTGACAAGACTTTGGGAGGGGCTAGAAGTATAAAAGGCAGAACATCCATTTTGTAGATGAGCACATGGTGACTTAATCCTTTGCTGCCGGTGCTGTATTCTTTTCTTTATTCAGTGTTCTGTTGTATCTTTGATAAGGTTTTAATAAACATTTTAAAATTTTTGAAAGTGAGTATCATTTCTCACAAGCTCCTCTCTCCCCTTCTGCTCAATCATCCACTCCTGCCTTCCCATTTAACCTCCTTGGGAGCAGCGGGGAAGGTGTTGCAGAGTGGATTTCAGGCAGGCAGAATTTCTGCATTCGCCCTCTCAAACAGGATGCCTTAGGATAAGCTGTGGCCACCCAGCTGTAGAGAAAACCACAAGCATCCCCCAGTCAGGGCCAGCCCTACCAGGACAGCCCAGCCTCCATTCTCCTCTTGTAATCACAGTAATTAAATAAAAACTTAAGTCTTTCTTTTGGCACCACACATTGTTGAAAATGAAACAAAGTTTTTTGGTTTTTTTTCTATAACTTTAGTCAGGGGTTTTTTTTCACCTTTGCCTAGGGGGAAAGGAATTGAAGTTTCTTTTCAAAGGACTCTGAGGCCTGATGAGCTTAACATATCAGCAGACTGGGAGTAGCACAGAAGATAGACGAAAGATAATGACAATTAATGACCATCAACTCCAAACATCACTCCTGGCATGGTGTCCTGGGTTGACTATATGATGCTTTTATCCCCAAATCGTCTCATTTGTTTATGCTGAATAATAATAAGTTTTGCACCTTTAAGACTTGTTGCAGAGAGTGAAAGGGGGAAGAGAAGAAGCACACAGTTTTTTTTCTTTTTCCTCAGACATTGCACTTACTCCCCCGCATTCCTTCTCCAAGACTGTGTTGTCTGCGGACAGACAGACAGCAAGACAGAGAGCTCTCCTTTTGCTTTTAGTTAGTTTTAGCTGGCTGA
>NW_005055109.1:9883-15969 GCF_000277835.1 Geospiza fortis
TTAGGTTCTATTGTTTAATAAACAGCTTTTTTCCACTTTTCTCCAAGGAGGTATTTTCTCCCGGACTGGTTGTGGGGGGGAGGGGCCGATTGAATTTATCTTCCTACCAGAGCCCCTTTGGGGACTCTCTCCCAAATTTTCCTCTAAACCAAGACACATGGTCAGAGACACCTGGCCTGGGAAAATATAGATAAGAGAACAAAGAATGAGAACCTAATTAACACCGAAGGTGAAGGGATCAATAGCCAATAGGAAACCAAATACTAAAAACTGTGTAACTTGGGACCAATGAACATTGAACCAATGAATTTCTCTGGGTTTTGACTGTATAAGTATGTGAAAATCTAGTAAAGAGTAATGTGTGATGGAATGATTTTCTCTGCACAACTTGGGCAATGTGGATGAAATTATTTCTGTTGCACATCCTGGCCAAAATAAAGTAATGCCTTAAATCTCTAACACAAAAAATGTTGTTGGATAGTTTTTGTTTTTCCCACCGTTTCAGAGACAATGTGATGTTGGAACCCTGGATGTTGAGAATTTTAGACTTTCTGTGTTGAAAGGCACAGACCCTCAAGAGAACACTACATTTGACCTGAGGCCATGGAGAAGGCTTCCAAAATTGATTGATAGCACTGGGATTATGGATGTGTAGCTTGAATAGAAGTGTATAATATCACATGGTGGAAAACTTAGAGTTGAAGGTTTTAGACTATAGTAATATATATATAAAGCTAAGATGGAAGTTTTAGGGCAGTGACTAGTCCTTCTTCTTCACCACCTTCTTCATGGGTCTGGGCGGTATTTTGTAATTGGACAGAAAAGTCCGCATTGTGGGACACGGGTGATTAGTTATTGGGTTAAAAGTAAAAATAATTTAGGTGTCATTTCTTAATTGGATAGTTTTTCCTTAAAAGACCTTGCAGAGATAGATACAGGGCCACTTTTGTAGCTTGTTAGTGAAATGCTGTAGAACTCACGGCTCGTAAGACTGTAATATAGATAAGAATTAATAAACATCTGAGTCCAAACACGAAATACCGTCTCTGCGCATTTAATCCTGACCCTGAACAAGGCAGAAAAAGAAGATAAAACTCGACAACGTGACATCAGCCTATGCAGCCTCTGGATGAGTATGCCAGCTAAAAGCAATCATTTGACATAATCACTACGCTTGGCAGTCGTGTAAGGGAACAAATACATGCACGCAGCAGCACCAGAGATATTTTTTTCATCTTGGGTTGCAAGGCCACCTCAGGATGTCACACACTGGAGAGGGGCACTGGCCAGCACCTTAGTCCATTGATTGTTGCTCGTTGGCAATTGTCAGAAAAATTAATCCACAAACACCAGAGGTTTATGTCCAAAAAGGAGACAGAGGAGTCCTTTTACTTTATTCGAATAAAGAGAGAGGCAATGGGACATTTTCCCTGGGGTCTTTTAAATTTTTGGAGGAAGCAGCCTCCTTTTTATCCTAATTTCCCAGTCGCATGTCCCTCTCTCTTTCCCCATTGGCTGAGGTACTTGAGAGGTACAGACTTCCTGAATTGCCTAATACCTAAGACCCCCTTCTAATGTATACTTCCCCTCTTTGTATGGTAGTGAAACAGCAGGCCAAAGGCCTGCAAACTGAATCCTGAGTTGAGCTGACAGAAGTAATGAGAAAGCTGTCAGCTCTTCGTGAGAACAGAGTTCTGCAGCAGTGAAAAACAACTTGTTTTTCCTGAGAAAGAGCTCTAAGACTGTGGAAAACAACCTGCTTTTCCTGAGAAAGAACTTTAGGACTGTCATAAACATTAGCCACCTGTATAAACTGTTTTTGCATCGTTAGATAGAAAAATGAAAACGGTTTTTCACAAACAACTTTTGCTGCACGTACACACCAGGGTTTTGAGTGACTAATCAAGACAGGGTCACAGCTTGTTACTGACCGATTGGGGATAGACAGGGGATGTTTTTAAAAAACCTTATAAAAAGGGACACACAAAATAAACCAGGATCAATCCCTTCTTTTTGCACCATTTAACATGTCCTGCATCCTTCTTTATCGAACGCCATAGTGACACCTTTGTCTTTTCCTTGTGTCACTCAGTGGAATTCCTTATGGAATTTGTGGTTCTTCTCATTGTTTCCTTCATCTCAAAGTATTCAATTTCATTTATCAGCAGACCTACGATTTGTTTGTAAAGACAAGTCTCTCTCATTCTATTCATCAATCAGTGGAATCCTTCCTATTGTTTCTTTTATCTCTCAATGCTAGTTTTATCAACCAGCAGACTCTGTTTGTAAAGACAAGTCCCGCATTCCTTTCAGCAAAGAGGGCGCAAGGGCAAGAAGCAGAAACCCACTTACCAAAACTTTATGAATACATTCATAGTCCAAGCTGTCATTTTTAAAGGCTCTAGTTTTACTTTAAACATCACAGCTGTCTAAAGGTGTTGGAAGCTTCTGTGTACCCGGTCAGGAGGCAACAAAGGGTGTGACGGTGTTCACAGGGGTTCTTGGATGAGGGAAGAGATGAGGATCTGACTCCATGTTTCAGAAGGCTTGATTTATTATGATATATATTACATTAAAACTATACTAAAAGAATAGAAGAAAGGATTTCATCAGAAGGCTAGCTAAGAATAGAATAAGAAAGAATGATAACAAAGGTTTGTGGCTCGGCTCTCTGTCCAAGCCAGCTGGGCTGTGATTGGCCATTAATTACAAACATCCAACATGGGCCAATCAAAGATCCACCTGTTGCATTCCACAGCAGCAAATAATCAATGTTTACATTTTGTTCCTGAGGCCTCTCAGCTTCTCAGGAAGAAAAATCCTAAGGAAAGGATTTTCCATAAAAGATGTCTGCGACAAAAGGGTGGCAGGGGGATGGAGGAGAGGAAGGTGCCAGCTTGTGCTGAGAATGCTGTCACCAAGCAATGCTTTTGTCTTGAGCTTTCTCCTTTGGGTCCTCCAGCACACTGATAAGGCACCTCCTTGTCGCCCTGGCATCTGTAGCTGGCTCCAACCTCCACTTCATGGTGAGATGGGAAACATGCATGGTTATGAAAATTCAGAATTTTAGAGGCATATAATGTACTTAGGCAGTTGGTGGGGAAAACAGAAAATGTTTAGCAAGTTTGTAGAAGCAGATACAGCTTGTACCAAGGACACATAGGAATATAATTTGCTAGGTAGAAACAGATTGTAATAAAACATAGAAATTTAGTTGCTAGGCAAAGCCATAAAGATAAATGTATATTGTGTGAGCTCAGTAAAGCAGAACTTAAGGTATTGATGAAACCCATAAAGCAGAACCCCAAACCAGACAGGATCAGGCTCATGGTTTTGGCCAGGACAAACTGACCTGGGAGAAAGCCAAAACTCCACTGCGCCTGCCCAGAAGAAAAGGCTAAGCAACGAACACCAAGGAAGATGATGTTGCTTCATCAAAGACCCTTACCCATGACCAGCAGCAGGCATTGCACCACCAAAGACTCTGGGCGGGAAATGGGTGGGCAGGGAGGTGTGAGCTTGTGGGATCAATGTGTACTTAAACCTGGAACCTGTCTCACCAGGTATACATGTTTTTGGTGGAAATATCCCCCATGCATCCCAGCTAGAATAAAACATACCTGCTTTACAATTTTTAATTGTAAAGTCCTTATTCTGCAACTCACAGGACAGCTCTGAAATGGCTTCAGCTGCAGGCAAACAGGCATCAATGCAGTGTGGGAAGTTGCCATCCTTTGTTGCTACCCAGGGGTGCTCAGCTCTCCCCATCCACCATGCACAGGGGGATAATTCAGTGGAATCACTTGCTGAGCTGTAATTTTCCTTCTAATTCGTTTCTCATCACTTTGTGGGATGGTGAGGCACACCAGGCTCACTAAGCCACCAGACTGACATTTCTGCTATCAGCTCCAGTATCATCCCCACTTGCAGCAAGGTGCCTGACATCCAGCTGCTCTATTACCATCATGTCCCCCCACAAGAACCCCACCACTGCCAAGTAGCAAAAGTGAAGAGCCCCTGGGGTCCCAGAAATTACTTGCTCACGCCCAGGTTTGGCAAAACAGCAAGGCAAAGCAAAACAGGGAGGAAGAAAAGTAGGGTGGAAATGATGCTCCAGTCAAAAAAAGTAATGTTAACCAATTTGTACCTTCTCGGCTTTCCCCTTCATATGTGTGGGGATCCTTGTGTCCTCTCCAGGTTCTGGCACCTATTGCCCAGAAGAAAAGGTCTGACCACTGCAAAGTCATCCAGTGAGTAGACCTGCCTGCTGGCTGTGGGCTCCTAGCTCTCCCTTCACCACAGCGAGGCACTGTGACGGTGCCTTCTCCCTGCCCAGCAGTGCAAAACCTACTTCTGAGAAGTCATCTTCAGGGGCACCAAAGAAATCCAATGCCACTGTGTCCCCCCCATCCATCACTGTAACTTGAGGGCTGCAGAGACCATTCTCTCTGGATGCCTATTGCTGAAACAGGCCAGCCATGGCCAGGACATTACCAGGCAGCTCCTGCATCCCACCCTCAGCAAGCAAAATGCCAAGCAGATGACAGCCCTCAACCTGCTGTGTCCCCAGGGCTTAGGGTCCAGTGGCTTGCTGAGTGCCAAGCATTGGGAGCAGCAAGCCAGGGTGAGTGTGTACCTTTAGGTGTGGCTAGAGAATGGCAGGACGGCCATCGTGTGAGCGTATGATGGGTTTGTTCAGGGAGCCAGAAGGGATTTTTTGCCTTGGAGCAGGCAAAGCCAACTTTGCTGGCTGGCAGTCAAGCAGGCAACAATGTCATGGATACCTACAACATCATCCTCTCCCTGTGGCTCTACACGCACCACCTGTTTGCCCCTCCCCGCTGATAGCCCCACTGCTGGTATGATCCCCACTGCCAGTCTGAGTCAGGATGGAGTTGACAGGAAGATTAATCCATAAACACCAGAGGTTTATGTCCAAAAAGGAGACAGAGTGTCGGAACTCAGTACATCCCTCTGGGTGTCCAGAGTTGCCGGGGCCCCTGCTGGGGGGCTCGGAGACCCTGGCACGCAGCCCAGAGACTTTTCACATATCTCGGGGCTGTGATTAACAGCAAAACTCCCGAGATTTTTGGCGTCCCTGGGTGGGTTCCAAGAAGGCACTGATAAGCCTCTTGAGAAGCAGCCAGAACAGCCCAAGAAGCAGCAGGCACTCTCAAGAATATCCAGAGAGCTTCTGCCGAAGAGACTCATATCCAGATCGATCTGAAGGGGAACCAGAAGCACGACTGGGACCTCTCTCCTGTGAACTGCTGGCCAGTGACCAGGACAACCTCTGGACCGACCTGACGACTCGGATTTGGTAAGAAGGTCAAAATTAAGAACATGGGGGGTACATGCTCCCAGGAACAATTAAGGATTTTGTCAGCCCTACGGGGCGTGGCAGCTACACACCCGGTGGAAATTTTGGAAAAAGAACTTAGAGATCCCTTGGTATGGGTGCGCTGTAATTACCCGCACTCAGAAACACGTCTGTTGTTCGAAGTAGGCTTTTGGCAGGAGATCAACAGACACCTTTATCATTCGGCTACGAGAAAAGATAAGACAGCCTTGAAATTGTTACCGTCTGCACGGGTAATGCTGGAAGTAACCACAATGAATACTGGGAAGGTTCCCAGACAGCAACAGGTTGTTGAAACTCCCACAGGGGTTGAGGGAGGGGAGCAAAGCCAGCAGCGGAGGGCTGCTCTTGTTCCAATTACCCCAGGGGAGACAGAAACAGCTCCCATCGAAGGAGAGCAGGAGGGAACATCATCACCTCCGATTCCCTCATCACCCCAAAAGTCCACGGGATCCCCAGAGCGTCCCAGAACCCCAGATACTTCGGGGCCATCGGACTCCGATTCCGACACATCCCTGTCACTCCTGGGAGAGCTCAGGGTGGAAATTTCCCCAAGCGAATTGGAAGAGTCAGACTGTGCCCTTCTTGAGGCATGTCCTCCTGATTCGCAGAAGCCAAAAAGCGCTCATAGGGCAGGGAAAGCAGCGGAGTCGGCGGGAAGGGGGGCTGAATCGGGACCAGAGAGGGAGCGGGAGGCGTGGTTGCTCCACGGCAGCGCCAGGCAGCC
>NW_005055109.1:16126-22950 GCF_000277835.1 Geospiza fortis
AGCCCCAGGCCAACACAACCGCGGGGAGACGCGGCAGACGCATGGTGATGACGCCACACCCGGAAGTCGGAACGAGCAGGTCTGCTCGGTTCCCTGAAGCGTCACGGGCCGAGCGGGAATTGCGCGCGTAGGTTGTGGGGGCGGATACAGTGTCAGAGGAGGAGGATTCCGAAAGGGATCAGGCTAGGGAGGAAACATCGGAGACGGAACAGGACTGGGACAGCGGGGATGTCAGTCTCGGGGAGGAAGGGGGCGTTCCTGAGATTGCGCGTGCGCAAAGGGCACGGGCTAAGCGCGGTCGGGGACGGGCTGCCCACTCCCCCATGACGATAGAGGAAGAGAAGGGGCGCGATCGGGGCTCGGTTGTGTGCCGGGGTTCCACCTCCTCTCCGGTCCCAACCTCTCCGGTCCCAAGGCGACAGACACGTATCCAATCTCAACAGTCAGCCCAGATAAAAACTGTACCGCCTCAGCCTCAATCTAAATCGCAAGCGTTACAGTCAATTGCAGTGCCAGAGTCAACTAGGCGGGCGAAAGCGCCTCCTTGTGGTGGGATTGCCACATTGCAGGAGACCATGCCAGATCTGGTTGGTCAAACCACATCGCCATCTAGCGGCAGGACTGTAACGTTGCAACATTTTTTCCCAACTTCATATAAAAAGAAATCTAGGTCAAAGAAAACAACTCCTGCACAGCAAATAGAGCTTCCATCAGCTCCTGAATCTCATGAGGCTCAGGACACTTCTGATGAGGCACAGCAACAGGATGATACAGTACACATTACTGCCTCAGAGGGTGTTCCAGCCTGGATGCTTTCAGCAGCAGCTGCCGGTTCATCTGGCCAGATACAGACAATTACTGTACCAAGGAGTGCAGCCAAATATCTTTTACAGTATTTAAGCATGGCTATGGGAACATCAGCACAAGAATTTTAAATTCCTGTTCCAAATTTAGGATCAAAGGCCAAGGCTTCAACCAAACAAGGAATGCAGATTCCAGCGACACCAATGACTTCTAAGATGGAAGAGGCTGCAGCGTGGTCACAGCCTCCACAAACCACTCCATTGTACATGCAGGTACCCATGGAAATGCAGGTACCCAAAGAGAAAACAATTCCAACAAGAGATTGGACAAATATCAGAAAAGAATTAGAAAAAGAAAAGGATCTATTGCAAGGGTCAGGAGACATCACAATGCCAGTGACATATGATGCACAAGGTCAGAATCCAAGATGGGACAGACTGGATCACGATGTAGTCAAAGAATTAGCTAAGGTTATCAGAGACAATGGACTGGGTTCACAGTATTTTAAGCAGCTTCTGAGGGGCACTTTCAACATGTATGACTTAACACCTTATGATATCAGATGTCTTGTGTCAGTGATTCTTACAGACACGCAGAATCTCGTGTGGGACACAAGATGGAGAAGAGCTCTCACTGAACTGAGGCTCAGATACCAAGGCGGACCAAATGCAAACCTCACTGTGGCACAGTTAGCAGGTGATCCTCCAGAGGACAATCCAACATAACAAGCAGCGAAGCTTCCACGAGAGGTGCTGAATGACATCAAAGAAGCAGCACGAAGAGCAATTCTGAAGATTGCACCAGCAGGAGTGCAAGATACTCTCTACACAAATATTAGACAAGGTTCCACTGAACCCTTTTCTTCATTCACAGATCGACTCACACAAGCAGTGGATCGACAAGTGCCTGATGAAGGAGCAAAACCACACCTCATCAAAAGTCTTGCCTATGCCAATGCCAATCCAGATTGCCAACGGGTCATCAGTGCAATGCCCGGTCAGCCTTCTTTGGCAGAAATGGTAGAGGCATGCAGCAAAGTGGGAACACCTCAGCATGTTGCATCCATCGTGAGACAAGAATTGTGAGGAGAACTAGAAGAACAACTGAAAGGATGATTGGGAGAACGATTGGGAGAACGAATGGAGAGAATGCTTCAAACGCAGAATGAAAAGATCGACAGGATTGACAAAGTTTTAGCAAACATCGAAAAGAAAAACAATTCATCTGGAGGACAATGCTACAAATGTGGGGCATTTGCACACATCAAGAGGAATTGCCCACAAGCACATGTGCCAGAGACAGAAAAGCCACTTTGTCCAAGATGCAGGAGAGGAAAACATCTTGCGAATGAATGTTATTCTCAGACGGATGTAGATGGAAAACCTCTACCGTATCCGGGAAACTCAAAAAAGAGCGCGCAGCACCGCCAGCGTGTGCCGACACAAGTGATGGCGATGACACAAGAGCAAACAAGACAATCATCAGAGAACATCGGACAGACTCCCTCAGCAAAGCCATCAGCAGAATCCCCAGCGACCCAGAACTCCTCCCACCAAAGGCACAGTACATCTTGGCAGCTTCGAAATTGACGTGCTTCTTAGATAGAAGCCACGCAGTGATACCCACAGGTGTCAACGGAACTTCGCACAAAAGACAAGATTTTTTGATAATTGGAAAAGACAGAAGTAGTACCCTCAGACTCGTCATTTATCCTTCAATTGTTTCAGCAAATCGGAACGAAGAGTTGACAGTTTTAACCAAGGCTCTTCAACCACCACTGATTGTTCCAGAAAACACCCCAGTAGCCACAGCTATTGCTTTGCCACCACATGCAACGGAACAAGTCATGCCAGTGTTTGACGAAGAGGGATTTCCTTCTGGGGAACACGTGGAAGTACATGCTTCCTGGATAAAACATATAGGCCGAGATCCACCCACTGTCACTTGTCAGTTGACTTGTGGAGAAAGAACAATCGCCATCAGAGGGATGCTTGACACAGGGGCCAACATCACAGTTATATCATACGTCTTTTGGCCTCGAGAATGGAATTTGATTGCGCCCTTGGGTTCCCTCACAGGCATAGGGGGAAGTTCTCTGTGTCTGCAGAGTGAGAATTCCATTGTTGTTACAGGACCAGGAGACAAAACAGCGATCATTTGTCCCTTTGTTGTGCAAAAGCCCATCACAGTATGGGGAAGACCTTTTAGCACAATGGGGCATGAAATTGGAGTTGGATTTTTAGTAGGGGTCACTGCGGCACTCGCCACACTGAAGTTAACCTGGAAGACAGATAATCCAGTTTGGGTGGATCAGTGGCCCCTTGAGCGAAAGAAGTTGAGTGCACTGAAGAACCTGGTTCAAGAACAACTGCAAAAGGGACACATCAAACCAACAGACAGCCCATGGAATTCTCCAGTGTTCGTCATTCGAAAAAAAGTTTCAGGCTCATGGAGACTGTTGCATGACCTCAGGAAGATCAATGAAGTTCTCGAAGACATGGGACTGCTTCAACTGGGACTTCCCTCACTCTCAATGATTCCCAGAGATTGGCCGCTTGTGGTCATTGACCTTAAGGACTGTTTCTTTAGCATCCCGCTTCATCCAGATGATACTCCTCGACTTGCCTTCTCCATTCCAAGTATTGACAAGGAGACGCCTCTGCAGAGGTACCATTGGGTTGTTCTTCCACAAGGACTGAAAAACTCACTGACTATCTGCCAATGGTACGTGGCGCGAGCTTTGTCACTAGCGCGGAAGAAATATCCAAAGGCAAAAATCATTCATTACATGGATGATTTGCTCATTGCAGCACCAACACAACAGGAACTGCAAGAAACTCGCGACTGTGTGATTGCAGAAGTGCAGAAGGCAGGACTGGAAATCAGTGTTTCAAAGATCCAAGAGATTGCACCATAGAAATACCTCGGGTGGAAGATCTCAGAGCGAACAATAAGACCACAGAAGATGAAAGTCAGTTCCAAAGTCAGCAATTTACATGATTTACAACAACTCCTAGGAGAGATCAACTGGATGAGACCAATTTTGGGAATCACAAATGATGCTATTCCACCATTGCTCGACCTTCTGAGAGAGGACACAGACATCAGATCTCCCAGGACACTCACACCCGAAGCACGAAAAGAACTTGAGAAAGTTACAGAGGCCATTCAGAAGAAACAAGCACATCGATTCGTAGAATCGCTGCCCTTCCAATTGGCAGTGTTGGGAGAAAAAGTACAGTTTCATGGTCTGATCTTCCAGTGGGATTCATCTCAAAGAGACTCTGTCTTGATCATAGAGTGGATCTTTTTATCTTACAGGTCTCCAAAGACGATTCTCACAGATCTGGAGATGGCAGCACAAATTATCATAAAAGCGAGAACAAGGTTGCTGACAATGTGAGGCAGGGACTTTTCAACAGTTTATCTACCATGGAAAAAAGATTATTTTGATTGGGCGATGCAAAAATCAAAAGATATGTTAATCACATTGTTAGGGTATCCAGGCATTTGCACAATTCATTTCTCACATCACAGAGTGGTTCAATCAAAAATATGTTACAGGGAAAGACCAAGAATAAATGAAGAACCATTGGACGGGATCACAGTATTCACTGATGGTTCAGGAAAAACACACAAATCAGTAAGCACTTGGCAAAATTCAGTTACAGGGGAATGGGACTCAGACATAAAAATAGTCCAAGGCTCTCCACAAATTGTGGAATTGGCAGCAGTGGTCAGTCTTTCAATTGTTCCAGCAACCTCTCAATCTGATCACAGATTCAGCATAATGTTGCGAATGTGGTCAAACGATTTGAAGGTTCACTTTTGAAAGAAACAAGCAATGCCATCTTATATTCATACTTATCATGTATGAAAACACTGCTGGAAAACAGGGAACATAAATATTTCATTACTCACATTAGAGCACACTCATCCCTCCCAGGATTTTTAGCAGAAGGGAATGCCCAGGCAGACAAGCTAACCATGCCCATTTCACAGACTTTACCGGATATTTTTGAGCAGGCAAGGTTGAACCATGCATTTTTTCATCAGAATGCACAGGCACTGATGGAATCCTTTTGCATTTGCATTTCAAAAAGCCAAGCGAGGGAAATCATTAGTGCTTGTCCAGCCTGTCAACTTCTTTGGTTGTTCTCCAGCCTGTCAACTTGTGCAGCCACCTGCTTCCACAGGAGCAGTCAATCCGCGAGTACTGCAAAGTCTTCAACTGTGGCAAGCTGATGTCACGAAATATCCGCCTTTTGGAAAACTCAAAAATATTCATGTTTCAGTTGACATGTTTTCAGGAGCAATTTTTGCATCATTACATGCGGGAGAAACTGCACAACATGCCTGTCGACATTTTCTGCAAGCATTTGCATCATTGGGTGTGCCTCAAGAGATAAAAACAGACAATGGGCCAACATATACAGGGAAGGTGCTTGACAAGTTTCTGAAAAGGTGGGGTGTCAGACACACATTTGGTATTCCACACACTCCCACAGGTCAAACAATCATTGAAAGAACACATCATACCCCGAAATCCCTTTTGGATAAACAAAAAAGGGGGGAGCCAGAGGCAATGCCTCACATGAGATTGAATAAGGCATTGTATGTGTTGAATTTTCTAAACTGCTTCTTCTCAGAACCCACTCCACCAATTAGCAGGCATTTTTCGAACAGTACCCAGGCAAAACTAAGGGAGAATCCTTTAGTTTTGATCAGAAACCCAGAGACAGGACAGATAGAAGGCCCTTTCAAACTAATCACGGGGGGTGAGGGTTTTGCTTGTGTCTCCACAGGGCGAGGTCTGAAGTGGGTATCAGCACAACACGTGAAGCCCTATCGGACTCGAACACAAGAAGATACAGATCCCGGAAACAGAGAAGCGAGCATGCAGACAGAAGGAGAGGACCAGACTGTGGACATCTACTTGGAGAAAACATAAAAAGTCCAAGGACTTGGTTTTTTTTTGGGGGCTTGGGTGTCAAAACATGGCAAAGCTTCTCACCAGGAGTGAAGCCATGAGCTTGGTATTGCTCATGTGCCTCATTCTTCCACCTATTGCCTTAGGCAATAGGGCGGATTTGCCCATCGTCCAACCAAAACAAAACGTTTGGGAAGCTTTGACTCAAGCGGCAGATTTAGACAGCATTTGTTTGACACACTCAAGGCCAGGGAAACCATTCTCAACATGTATGGTGAGCTTGCCAGTGGACGAATGGCCGATTCCAAAACACACTCCTGTAAAAGTCTCACAGGTCATTATGGATCCTGTGAATGAGTGGCGTTCTTGGACACAACTCCTTCCTGTGGCTTCTTCTGAACCTCAGGAATTGGAAATTTTTGGGTCCACAACAATGGAATTTTGCATGAAATTTGAACTTCTGGATGTAACACAAACAGAAAATAAGACAACTGATGTCACTCCAAATCATCCTTTTTATAGAAATGCATCTGCTTGGTGCAGATACACCAAGACGACAACCAAAGCATCACTCCAGGCTCCAGCATAGTTGCCACGAGGGATCTTTTTCATTTGCGGGGACAGAATTTGGCATGGCATCCCTGCAAATGTCAAAGGCGGTCCATGCATCATTGGAAGAATTTCATTGTTATCACCTGATTTGAAATTCTTGAAAGAGCAAAAACATAAAGGGAAAAGATCAGTGGAACAGTATAGTCCAAATTGTGATGATGAGGTGCACACATGGGACAAGGCTCGGAGAATTGCTGTTGCAATTTTCTCACCTCAGGCAGCATCAGGGGTGGCCTTGACTCAATTGGACCATATGGGTTGCTGGCTGAGCCGTTTCTCTTGCACTGACATGTTAATAGACATTGACAGTGTGAGACGAGCAATTCTTCAAAATAGAGCAGCAATTGATTATTTGCTGCTGGCACATGGACATGGATGCGAGGAATTTGAGGGAATGTGCTGCATGAACATGTCAGATCATTCCAAGTCGATTCATGAGAACATCAAAAAATTACAAGAAAGCATTAACAAGCTTAGG
>NW_005055110.1:0-8487 GCF_000277835.1 Geospiza fortis
GCATTTTCCAGGGTCCCATTATCAACTTCTCGTAAAAATGACAGGTGTAGTCAACCATTCTGAAATCTGTTGCTAAGCTTTTTGAAAATTAAACCTATACACTGTATGTATTCTAGGTGTTTTACGTGGTCCCAGCCCTGTCAGACTTGGAAACCAGGACATCATGCCCATTGCAGTAGCCCTTACTGAATCTGTTAATGCCTACTTTAAAGGAGCAGATCCCAGAAAGTTAGTTAAATAGTAAATTGTTTTGAATGTAATAAGTTACAATAAAAGAATTCACTGGTTGTACTTTTAATATTTTGGGGAAAAATATATATACATTCGAAGGTGGATTCACAGGGGTTTTCCCCTGATATAACTGACATCAGTGACTTATCACTTTCTATTGGCCTGCATCTGACTAAGAGTTCATATATCCCTGCTTTACAAAAATGTGTTTAGTAAGAAAAAGAAAAATAAGAAGGGTTTCTACTACAGTCAGGTAGGTGCTGCATGTAAATTTGGACAGCTTAAAAGTACCTCATTCCCTCTGTCATACTGCTTGATATACTACTTAGGCCTTGCTTAAGCATAGTTCTTCTGTGTTTTCAAAGCCTGAAAAATAACCACCCATACTATTGTATGTTTAATCAGCTAAACATTTTTCTTATTTTTTCTGACTTCCAAGTTGAAAGTGATAATACACTGTCATTGTGCCACATTACCCTCATTTGAAATTGATTTTAGAATCATAGAATATGCTGAGTTGGAAGGCACCCATCAGGACAACCTGAGTCCAACTCCTGGCCTTGCACAGGACCACCTCAAGAATCACACCATGTGCCTGAGAGCATCGTCCAAACACTTCTCAAACTCTGTCAGGTTTGGTGCTGTGGCCACTTCCCTGGGGAGCCTGTTCCAGTGCCTAACCATCCTCTGGGTGAAGAACCCTTTTCTAATATCCAACTTAAACCTCCCCTAACACAACTTGAGGCCATTCCCTCAGGTCCTGTCCTGGCGCTGTCCCTCCACTTCCCCTCGTGAGGATGTTGAAGACCACAATGTCTCCCCTCAGTCTCCTCCAGTCTGAACAGACCAAGTGACCTCAGCCACTCCTCTTATGGCTTCCCCTCTAGGCCCTTCACCATCTTCATGGCCCTCCTTTGGACTCTCTTATAGCTTAATGTCTTTCTTATATTGTGACACCCAAAACTGCACACAGGTCTCAAGGTGAGGCCACACCAGTGCAGAGCAGAATGGGACAATGCCCTCCCTTGATTGGCTGTCAATGCTGTGCTTGATGCACCTCAAGACATGGTTGGCCCTTCTGGCTGCCAGGACACTGCTGACTCATTCAACCTGCCATAGAGCAGGACCCCCAGGTCCCTTTCTGTGATGCTGCTCTCCTGCATCTCATTCCCAAGTGTATACACATAACCAGGGTTGCCCCGTTCCATGTGCAGAATCCAGCATTTGCCCTTGTTAAACTTCATACAGTTGGTGATTGCCCATCTCTCTAATTTGTCAAGCTCTCTCTGCCTTCAAGGGAGTTGACAGCTCCTCCCAATTTAGTGTTGATGGCAAATTTACTTAGTATTCCTTCGAGTCCTGTGTCCTGGTTGTTAATGAAGATGCTGAAGAGAACTGGGCTGAGGACAGAGCCCTGTGGAACCTCACTAGTGACCAGTCATCAGATTGATGTTACCTCATTTACTAAAACCCTTTGTGCCTGACCCATGAGCCAGTTGCTCACCCATCACGTAATATGGTTATCCAGCTGTGTGCTGGACATTTTGTGCAGAACGATCCTGTGAGACACGGCATCAAAAGCTTTGCTTGAAGTCCAAAAAGATTATATCTACTGACTTTCCTGGATCAACTAGGTCACTTTGCCATAGAAGGAAATCAGGTTTGACAAGCAGGACTTTCCCCTCATGAAGCCGTGCTGGCTGTGACCGATGACTGCATTGGTCTCCCACTGTTTTTCAATACCTCTCAGAATAATCTTTTCCATTATTTTACCAGGTACTGAAGTGAGACTGACAGTCCTGTAGTTTCTGGGGTCCTCCTTATTGCCCTTCTTGAAAATTGGGACAATGTTATCCAGCCTCCAGTCAGATGGGACCTCTCCAGATTCCCAAGAGCAGTCAAAAATCACCAAGAGAGGCTTTGCGATGACATCAGCCAGCTCTTTGAGGATTCTCAAATGAATCCCATCAGGCCCCATAGATTTGTAGGGATCCAGATGGAGCAGCAGATCCCACACAAGTTCAGGGTCGACTGGGAGTTGATAATTCTTGCAGTCATGGTCCTTCAGCTCAGGGCACTGAGACTGCCTTGGTCCATCATCAGTGTCTTAAGTGTTAAACACCTCTGCCTTGTCCATGTCCCTGTTTGTGAGGTGACCATCATCATCCTGTAACAAGGCGATATTATTTCTGCACTCTTTTGACATTAAGATATTTGAAAAAACTGATCATCTAGTTTTAACTCCCCTGCCATGGGCAGGGACATCTTCCACTAGACCAGGTTATTCAGAGCCCCATCCAGTCTGGCCTTTAACACCTCCAGGGATGAGGAGTCCACAACCTCTCTGGGCAGCCAGTTCCAGTGCCTCACCACCCTGACAGTAAAGAATTTCTTCTTAATATCTAACCTAAACTTACCCTCCTTCAGCTTGAGACCATTCCCCCTTCTCCTATCACTACATGATCTTGCAAAATGTTTCTCTCCAGCTCTCTTGGAACCCCTTCAGGTACTGGAAGGTGCTATAAGGTCTCTCCAGAGCCTTCTCCAGGCTGAACAGCCCCAGCTCTCAGCCTGTCTTCATAGCAAAGGTGCTCCAGCCCTCAGAGCATCTTCATGGCCTCCTCTGGGCTCGCTCCAACAGGTCCACATCTTTCTTGTGTTAGGGGCCACAGAACTATATGCAGTTCTCAGATGGGGTCTCACAAGAGTGGAGTAGAGGGGCAGAATCATCTCCCATGACCTGCTGGTCATGCCTTTTTTGATGAAGCCCAGGATACAGTTGGCTTTCTGGGCTGCAAGTGCACACTGCCAAGTCTGACTATTTTCTGCTTTGAAATCAGCTCATCAGATTGTAAAAGTATGATTGATTTAAAATTAATATTAAAACTAGGCAGTTAATGAGTTGCAATGAAATTGATATTTTCATTCTCTTCTAGATGTATTGTGAAGATCACTGGTGATATGACATTATCATTCCCAAGTGGGATTATTAAAGTCTTTACCAGCAACCAATCTCCAGCAGCGCTCTGCTTCAGGGTAAAAAACACAAGCAAACTAGAGCACATTCTTCCAAATGCACAACTTGTATACAGGTTTTGTATTTTTATTTAATATAATAGTAAAGTACATGAATTTTAAAATGTGAATTCTTGTATATGTATATCAGAATTCTCTACAATCTTGATTTGCTGATACATAACAATTTTCTGAACTAATCTTGTTTAGCTAGGTTTTTTTTTCACTGCTACCATTAAAAATTTCAGGGATTACTGGACTTGAAACTTATGCTGAATATAACAGGAAACAAAAATAGTTTTTAATTTTAGCTGTGTTTTTACACACATTTAATAAATAAAGTGGTTTAAGAAACTTTTTTAAAACAACCAAACAAAAACCATTTTTCTAATCACACTATATGAACAATATAACTAATATAACTTCAGAGAAAAACTGCCAAAAATAGGACACATTGTCATATGGGTTTCTTTATACAATAATAACAATGGTTTCATTTGTCAGTTATTAGCATAGGTTTTAAAGTGTATAATTTCTGTGGTAGATCAAATCCATTACAAAAGTGTACCTCTCAAGTGTATAGCAGCATGCTTAGGAGAATTCTTAAGAAGAAAAGCTGCTGGTTGAGTAGAATAATAAAGTAATTGTTTGGACATGTTTTCAAAAAAAAAAACCAAAAAACAGATATCTTTCTGCTGAGCACTTTCCATTTCATTTATTGGAAAAATTATTTGAAACAATCAAAATACATGTATCCATTCTTTTGTATTAATTTTATTGCGATAATTCATACTTAATGTAAGGAATGATTCTTACAAAATTAAATTTATTCTTTGACGTGACAGTTTATAACTGAAATGTTAGAAGAGCTGTATCTGACAGTGAATTCTACTGAAAAATTATATTTTGGAAAAAAGTGAAAATGTCTAGTATTCTTGTCTGAGTATTGTAACACTTCACCTCTAATTAGAAAGGATGCATGTACTGGATATTTATGAAATTAAACCTATATGGTAATAATTTGACATTTCATATACTGCAATGACTATCATTTGCTTAGCATTTATAGAGATGAATCTTTTTAATGTGACATGCTTGTGGAGACATCAGAAATTCTGAAAGAGAAAACAGAAGGATTTTGCTACTGTTTCCTTTGTTTACATTTTGGAAGGCCTCTGTTATAAGTGTTTATCTATATATTTTACTGAAAATGGAAATTGCATGAATGGCAACACTGTATTGAGAACCAAATTCTAAGTAAATTGGACAGGCTACTGGTATGTAAATAACTGTTCTGGAATATTCAACCCATTGCAGTCATATTTACTGTGTTCCAGGTGCTTCTTTTCAGCTTTCATTCTGCATGCACTTTCTGCATGCCTCCTTGGGGATTGGTGTGATGCCTTCAGTTTTAGCTTTTATATTTTTCAAATCCTGTACTGAATTAGTGTATAACTCTGAACTGCATATAAAGTGTTAGTAAGCCCTCTTCACATTTTGGTCAGACAAAACAATCTTTCCAGGCCTGAGAACCAAGGACACCATCTGCCTCAGGCCCCAGAAAGTACAAACAAAAGTGAATTGAGCGGGAGCAAACTGGAGGAATGTGACTTCATTACCTGAAGCTATACTTGGACAATTAACCTCTGATATGCAAATAGTCCAAACTTATATCTCCTCAAAAAACTTGTGACCGTCATCCATCTCAGGTGTAGCCTCTGCGAGGCTTTTGCACTGCCCAAGGTGTATCTATTGAAAGCCTTTAATAAATACCTACTTTATTCTCTAACTCTCTCTATCCTCTGTTTTAAGTAGCCACTCCAAGGCATCTGGTGCAGTTCCTCTGTGTATCCACAGATGATCTGTGGAGCTCTGATTCTTAAGTCATTTGAATTTTGCTTCTGAAAGTTTTCTTAAAAGCTTCATCCTTATTAAAAAATAAACCTGATGCCACCAGAACTGAAAATATTCTTGAGTTGCAAAACACTTTTTCATGCTCCAGTAGTTCCCAACCAAGATTTTGCTTCTGTAGTCATGTGCACTCTTAGCTACATATAGAAATTATATAATAAATTGTTACTAAGATGAAATGTTGCTATAAGTATCTGAGAAACTTTTACCTGAAAATATTTTTAAAGCTTACACTATAAATAAGTGAAAGTGTGGTAACACATTCAGCACAAATTTTAATTCAATGCATTAGTGTAGCTGTCATAACAAAAGCTAATAATGATTCTAGGATTTATTCCAAATTGGATAACATTCCTCTTCAAACACCACTTTCATTCCCACCTCCCACACATTCTCATGGCACCTGACTGTATTAAAATTGGTTTTTATTAAATGTAAAATCCAAATTTGGCATTCACTCCATCTTGTGAAGCAGATCATCAGTGCAGGAAACTCACTTCTCAACAACCTGGACAGAGAAGTTTTTTGAGTTACAACAAACAGTTAATTTGTCTTAATATTTAGGAAGATACAATTATGTGTTATAAAGCATTAGAACAAATTCTTGCTTGGAACAATAAAGAAGGGGAAAGATCTAGTCTTAATTTTTTAGACATAAGAAATAGTAAAACTCAGTATTGATTTTTTATTCCTACCTTTCTTTTTCTTTGTAGTGATAAGTCACAAAGTGACTCTAGTACTAAGGATTTTTGGATGAACATGCAAGCCATAACTGTTTACCTCAAGAAATTATCAGAGCACAATCCATCTGCATCCTATTATAACGTGGATGTTTTAAAGTATCAGGTAAACACTTTTTTCCCTATGGAATTTTTTTAAGAACTCTGGTCTATACAGAAATTATAAGAATTGTTCCTTGCCTGTTTGAATGCAGATGAACTGTCATCTCTCATCTAGGCCAGTTCTGAGTGCATCACTGTTTTCAGTGCCTGGGCTCTGCCAAGGCTGAGTGAATTCATGTTATGTCTTCATGACATTCCCTGTTCATTCATGACCTGTTTCAGCTTGCTGACACTTTGATCCAATTCATGTGTGTAAGCTTCAAACACTTTAACTATTTGTTAATGAAGTTAAGTTTTTCTTGAATTTAGGGGGTTTGGTCAGGATTTGAGTTTGTAATTGTATTCTATTTTGATTTTGTAATTGTATATTTTTTTAATGCTGTAACTAATAAATTGTAATATATGGAGATGCATAATATTCTCACCTCTCACAATATAAAGAAACTCATCCTGGGAACCACTTAGAGGCACATGAAAGTCAAGAAGGTCATTGAGAGTAGTCAGTATGGCTTCACCAAGGGAAAGCCATGCTTGACCAATCTGATAACTGTCTGTGATGAAATGACTGGCCTGGTAAATGAGGGGAGAGAAGTGGATATCGTCTACCTAGACTTCAGGAAGGCTTTTGGCACTCATCCTTATAGAGAAGCTGATGAAGTGTGGGCTAGATTAGCAGACAGCAAGGAGGATTGAAAACTGGCTGAACAGCCAGGCCCAGAGGATGATGGTCAGTGTCATAGGGCCTAGTTGAAGACTAAAAAAAAACTGTTTCAACTAATGAAAGCCAGAAAAGGAATGAGCCTCGTGGGCCAGAGCTAGTTTAAACCTTTTTAAAATTATTTAAATATTTTTTTTTAAAAACAACAGGAATTACTTTAGGCTATAACAATCTTCAGAATTCTAAGATTAAGGGCACAGAGGTCAATTCTTCTGTTGGTCATTTGTCAGGATTTATACTCATTACCATATTTTCCTAATTCTGCCCAAAATAGGAATATTTTAATTAAGACCTTTCAATGGTTTATTCTTTTACAGGTATCTTCAAATGGCATCCAGTCCACTCCCTTGAATCTTGCAACTTACTGGAAATGTAATGCTAGCACTACTGATGTGCAAATGGATTATAAATATAATCCAGAGTCTATGAATGTGCCTAGTATGCTGTCTAATGTGCAGGTTGTGGTACCAGTAGATGGTGGAGTAAAGAACATGGAATCACTTCCACCTGCAAAATGGTAATATTAATGCTTTTCTTTTTATTATTTCAAATTAATTTCAGAGTATTCATTGGTGTCAGTCTGAAAAATGTCACCAGAAGAAACAGATAATTTTTTTCCTCTTGATAAAATGCATGGTGTCAGATGTTTCAGACATTGTCTGGTCCAAAACAGATCATGTACAGCCAATTCACATAGACTAAAATGAGATTATATGCACCCATTCCAACTGTGCAATAATACAAACATTTCTGAATACAAGCACTTCTGAAATTTCCAATGTTTGCTTTCTTTTTGCCAATAGACAGGATAGATATTTTAAATAACATGATTTGAAACAAAAATATCTTAATGGCTAAAAACCATATATATCTCTGTGTGTATGTATTAAACATATCAAGATATATAGGTTATATAGAGAGAGAGTAGAAGAAATGCAGTTCTTAAAAATATTTCTTGGTGGTTCTAGCTTAAAAATTGGCCTATAATTGAAATAATTTTTAAAACAAACTTCAGTAGATGAGGAGCTCTTCACGAGCCTGGTAGCACTGTCTCTCAGTTAAAGTGTCATGCTGATCATTATGTGACTCACACCTACCTGGCCCCACCTTCTAAGCCTGCAGACCATTTACAGCAGCAATTGAAAGTGAGACATCTCAGAAAATTGTTTATACAAGTTTGTGAAAACAGCAGAGGATATCAGGGCTAAGCAATGTGGCATACTTGGAGCAAAAGGTGAACAGAATTCAATCACTGTGCCTATGGTTTGGCAGCACATAGGTACTTGCCCAGCTGTAATGTAATTCCTGGACTGTTTATTTTCAAGAGGAACAAGAGGGTCATTTCAACATGAAGGTTAAGAGGGCAAAGAATACCAAGTTTTGGGAAGTCAAGCTTTGTTAACCTTATTACTTATAGATGAGTTTACCTTATAAAGCAAAGTTCAGAAATAAAATAAACCTGGTGTATTTATCAGAAAGGTTCTGATGTTTCTGAAGGCAATACATTTAAATGTGTTAATTGAACAAAGTGGTAATACAATATCATTTTAAGTGGAAAAAATCCTGTCAAGACGGAATCTTTCTTGACTTGGTACCTCAAGGGAGCAATACTTTTAACCAAATCACCTGAAGTTTATTCTGAGCAAAGGCAGGTTCAGTATCTTGCCTCCCCAACTTGACTAGAACTTTTGGTGAAGCCAGTGTCCCCCCTCCCTGCTCAGCCTTCTTCAACAAACCCCTCAGTTATGAAACCTGAGTGAGGGCAGGAAT
>NW_005055110.1:8612-18261 GCF_000277835.1 Geospiza fortis
ATGCCTACTCAGAACACTTAGTGTTACCTAGAAAGACTCAAAACTTAGTGTCAATTTCATTTCAGATTCATCAGAGTAAAGGACTTGAGCCCCATGTATTCTCTCTTTTACCTAGGCAACTACCCAAGGCTGGAATTTTGAGCCTTGAAAGCAGACCAAAAAATACAGTCATGTCCCAGGCAGCTCTAGTATGTGTCTCCTACTATATGCTTGTTCTAGTGGGTTGGGTGATAGAGTTTTGGGGTTTTTTATGAATAAATATTTTCTGATTCGACCTCCTGCAAGTAACCACTACCATCTATGCTACTTGCGTGAGCATTTCACTCCTGCTACACCAATGCCAAAGACAGTTTCAAACCTATCATCCTTCATGCTGCTCACAGCTTTAAGTTGTAGACTTTCCTTTGATGGAACAGCTGTAAAGTGCTGAAAGAGTTTAAATGCCCTGTCAACTTAGAGACTGTGATTCTTGGTTCCCTTTGCTTTTCTTCCCCTTTACAGCACCAGAAGTTAGCTTAAACCCTGAGTCACTTCTGCCAACTTGTTTTACTAGAATGAAATGGAATAAAATTCACACAGCCAGGAGTCTCACATAGGGGAGAACAAACAATAGTGCTCCCCCTCACACTATCATCATGAAGCATAAAGACCCAGCTTTCAAACTGCTTCCAGCATTTTTGGCCTGCCCTTACCTTTTGAGACCACAGAGGGTTTTGAGTTGTAGAGCCATAACCTGGGCATAGAACAGTGTTAACTGTATAAAAATGTGCTATGTATGTCTGAGCTCTGCTGCAAGCTCAGGGGTAATGCAGGTACACCGTTTTGTTTGCTTTTTTGCTTGGTATAGTTTTCCACTAACTCACTTTAAAATTATGAAATATTTTTATAAACCTCCATTGAGAGATGTAGGTTATAGGCTCATGGTTTGTAAGGTACCAGTGTAAATCTGGGAAAATAATATAAATAATTGAAATTCTAAAAATCAATGCTTATAACTAACCTTCCATTGCCTTACAGGAATGCAGATCAGATGAAAGCTTATTGGAAAATATCTAGCATTTCAGAGAAGTCTGAGAATGGAGGTAAGTTGAACTCTTTTGTTTTCTTGTACAGACAAATGATAGCAGTAAAAAGGTAATAATTTTAGCCTCTATGCCTTCATGCCTGTTTACACTTGCCATATCCTGTTTATCAGTTCACCTTCTTCTCAATTAAATTCCTCCTTTCACCTTCTTCTCAATGAAATTCCTCCTGAGAGATTCCATTAACAGTGAGATGTAAAAATATTAACTGATTATAAAAAGCAAAATAGTGAAGCCCCTTGAAAGCAGCTAGTGCCACTAAAACAGTTTAGACCGGGCAAGGAAATAATTACATCAGTGCTAGTTGGAAATGAGCAGTTATTGAAAAGGAAATATGTTTAATATCTGTATTCTGATTTTCCACATGCTAACAATTGAGATAAAGTAGAAAGAGGTAAGTGGAAGAACTGGGGAAAAGAAAAAAATCCAAAAGTCCTGCACTGAAATAGACTCGACTATAGACAATTCTTCACCAACATTTTTATTATTTTTTTATTTTGACCATGTACAACTCCAGGAAAAAAAAATCTATGTACATCTGCTCAGAGTGGTAATTTATATAGCATTTTTTAAGGTATCAATAGTTGTCCTTTGCCCAGCTGCCTTTCCCTGAGGTCCAGTTAATGTCACAGCCCTTGCAGCCATTGCAGGTGCAATGTTTTTTTGAAACACTTGAATATATTTTTCCAAACTTACAGTGAAAAGAAGTTTCAATTTATCCAAATTATGACAGACCTATTGAAGAAATAGACTTTAAGCCAAGAACAAACCATTGAATAAAACAATTTCATTCATCAATTTCTGCTTTTACCCTAGTAACATTTCAGTTACTAGCTTTCCTCCTCACTTAGCAGTTCCTACTGACTAGTTGTTTTAAATAAATAAAAATACTTGACTTGCACTATTCCATTAATTCATTGTTTAAATCTCTTTTTTCCTCAGCATATTTTGCAAGAACAAGAAGAGTCTTGTTCAAGAACTAGAAAAAGAGACCAGCAATAATGTTGGGGGGTTTTATGTCTTGCATTGACTACAAAGGTGTACTTAAAGCAATTTTGAACTATTACAACTTTATAATGGTACTGAAGTGAATTTTGCCATTGTCTATAAAAAGCAACTGGTTTTTGGGAAATGTATTTAATCAAACCTTGCATTTATTAGAAAAATAAGAATTGCTTTCCTCTTGCTAAATTACTGTTCAGCTGCATTTCTTCCAATGGTTTTGTTCACGTGCATTCATCCAGGCAAATCGTGACAGCATTTAAATATTCTAATGTACTTTAAAATCTGCTAAAGAAAAGTACTACATACAAGATAAACCAGGAAGCATAAATGATGAGTATAGGGAACAATCAGGTATTTAATGTAATAGGAGACTACCAGGCTGTCTGATATACACATTCTTCTAGTAGTATAATCTTGTAGAAATGTGTATTGCTTTCCTCTAAATCATTCACTAGTCACTGTCTTAAACAGAGTATTGGAAAAAGAGAGTTGTACTCTCATCTCTTCTGAAAATCTATATAGGACTGCCACTAGGAATAGCTCTTAAAGATCACCATGTTAGTTCTGCTCCTTACTACTAAAAATTCTGGGAGATCACCTTGGTCTTGAAAAACAACTAGATTTTCAGTTTTGTTATTTTTATAGGTTCTGGATCACTCAGAGCAAAATTTGAACTTTCAGAAGGACCCAGTAAACCAGCGACACTTGCAGTGCAATTCATTAGTGAAGGAAGCACCCTTTCAGGAATAGATGTAGAGCTAGTAGGCACTGGCTATCGACTTTCCCTCCTTAAGAAGAGATTTGCCTCTGGTAAGACACTGATGTGCTTACATATTCAAATTAATATGATATATAGTGCTAAATTATACATTATGAAACTCTTTATTAAGTGATGCATAAATAATTACTTTTCCTCAAAAATGTGGCTGAAAACTGTTTTACTTTTTTTTTGTTTTCTGTAGTTAGTCAAATTGCTTGCAGAAAAAATACTGAAAAAATCTGGTTTATCTACCAATTGCAAAAATCCTACCTTTATTTTTCAGGATGGTATATGGCAGACTGCTGATTAACATGTGGAAGTCATTGCATCAAAGGAGTACAAGAAGTTTGCTCTGCCCTCTCTACTTTTCAAACACTATTTTAACATGCATTATATTTTTTTTAATATTGATTTACTCTGAGGTTTAATCATCAGAACAGAAAATGCACTTTTAAAAGTAATTTTTCAAACTTTTTATTACTTTATAATAGCACTGAAATTAACTAACATTGTCTGTAAATGATCATTAATAAATTTATATTTGAAGTCAAAATAATAATCAGTAGTTGTAACGAAAGTATGAAATTGTATGTTATACTGTAAACATTTAACCTAAAAATATGGGAAAGCAAGTAAGAAATATTTCATCTTTCCATAAGCAATATTAATTTTTCAGATTCTTCAACTGCCAGTTTGAAAAGAAATCAGAGGCAAAGTCTCACCATTTTTCTATCCACTTGGGCCAGCTGAATTAGAGAAGTGTAAAAAAAAATTAATTTACTGCCTGTGTATCGTATATTATTATATAGGGCTTTTTTCCAAAGTGCAATGTGTTACAAAAGTTGCAAAAGACAGAAGGGATTTACTTCTGCAGCTAGAAAATTTTATGGGTGTTGTGATTGTTTGAATCAATGCTGTAGATTTAATTTATTTTTATATGAATTGAATAACATTTGTGCCTTTAAAAAAACAACAGTGCCTATCCACTTTGTTGTTTACATGACTCAATTCCTTTTTCAAATTTTGGCTCTTCAGCAAGAAAGCACAGTGTTTGTATAATGTTACAGTGTGAAGCAATGTCCTGTCTTAGCTTTCCCACTTCCTCCCAGGTTTAGTAATACCTTCCCCCTTCCCCTCTCCCTGCCTCCTGCTGAGAGCTGTCCATCAATCTCAGAAGGTCAGCAAGGCCGTGGTCTGATAGGTGAAGTTCAAAAGATGCCTCTCAGCCCTGGGGACAATTGGGTCATCCAAGTGTCATTTGTCTCCTGAGCTTCTTCCCCTCCTACCTGGTTGGTAGCTCACCTACCCCTTCCCCTCCCCCTTTCCCTGAGCTTAAAAAGACACAGGACCATGCGGTTGTTATTCGGTTGGAGCTGTCGCAACATTCAGAGGCCTGCGTGCCCAGGAATAAACTCTGGATTATGACCCCCTAGCCGTATCCGTCTCCTTTTCCTCTTTGCCTCGCCTAAAGCTTCTTCATCAGAGGTCGAGCCTGAGTTCTGTTGCCTGGACTTGTTCCAAGAGCCTAGCTGTAGCATACAGCTAACCAAAGGTGTCTCTGGGGTGAAACACCACAGCTGCAGCCTTTGGTCAAGCAGCGAGGGCCAGACAAGCCCAGGCACATTCCACCCAGTAATATTGGGATTTTATTCCAATAGTATAATAGATAGAACTTTATAAAAATTCCTTTTACTGGGATTTAGAAAGCAGATTTGCAACACTAGAGATTATTTAAAAAGAGGTTTAAAATACTGGTTTACTTCCTCATGGGGTAGTTCAATAAATGCAGCTGTAGTAAAGGGACATGCATCATACAGGACTTTGAAACTCTGAGATAGTAATGTCACCAAAGATGAAAATCCTGAAAAATCACAGAAGATGGTAAAAGCAAAGAGTATTTTCTTTCACTTGGATTGCAAGCCTTTGGCATTTAAATGCTTTGAGGGTTCTGTGATGTGAATGCAAACATAATACTTTGGGAGAAATAGCATTTTAGAAGGGTATTTTATAGCATCAGGATGACAAGTACTGCCATTTCTATTAGCTTAATTTTTTATCTAAATCCACCAACTTTAGTATTTGTATTGGCATCTAATCTGCTTGCCACAGCCTTAGCACAAGGAAGTGATGCATAAATGATGCATTTTAAAGCAAGTCACTAATTTAGAAATCTTTAATGCATGTTTATTATCAAGTGGGTTTTTTGATGACGAAATCAAAAGTATTGGGGCAAAATAATTCAGTAACCAACAAGTGGGAATTTTATATGACCATTTTGAATACCAGTATATTTCAAATTTTCTATTAAAACAATAGAACTTCCTTCAACTAATTCACACAAAGCCAGTAATGAACTAGACTGCTGAAACTTTACAATAAATTAAGCTGTGTAGAGGCTGCATAAATTCTAATGTATACTACACACTTTTGCAGATCAGAGTTCCATTATTAGCATTAAACACATACTGTACTGTAGATTTGATAGGAAGAGTATATTTGGCTCTTAACTTGCTAATCTTATTGAATGGCAAATTTCTAACTCATATAAAATGGTACAGCCATTTTACTGAAATCATAATTGTAATCTGCTTTGCAAACAAACCATATTTAACATGACACTATTTTATTAATGAAACCCCAAAACTGTATTGCTGGTTTTAGCCAAGTAATGTTTTCATTTCTTAATTAAATAAAGCAGTTCTGTTTCAGCCCTTTTCAACTAGGTGATTATACATATATTTGCATTGGGTTCAAGTTACAATTTTGAAGCCATACAAGTTTATATAGACTTTTTGTAAAGAAATTTTAAAACAATGTAGAAAGTACATGTGTCTGATAAGAAAACCATATGTAGCAAGCTGGTTCTTGCTTCTGTATATAGCACTATCCTTTTTAGCTGCCTCCTAAGGAAATTAATTTGTAAACAAAGCTTTAAAAAATCTGAATTGTTATGGATTTTTAGTACATTGGGATGTAAATTACAGCACACAAGTTTATCTTACAAAAATGGTAAATACTTTGGATTTTTCATAAAACAAATTTTGAAAAAAATTGCACCATAATAAACATATAATATATAATTTAAATACCATTTTATATTGCTTATACTTTCAGTTAATCCCAAAAAGCTTTACGCAATGATAGAACAAAACTATGCCTGTATTGAACATTTTTAAGGTGTTAATTGATTTGTAAGTGATAAGTAGTAGAGCTAATCAGAACAGGAAAGACACAGACCTGTTGGAGCAGATCCAGAGAAGGGCCACAGGAATGATCAGAGGTCTGGAGCCCCTCTGCTATGAAGACAGGCTGAGAGACTTGCGGTTATTCAACCTGGAGAAGACCTTATTGTGGCCTTTGAGTGTTTCAAAGGGGGTTATAAGAAGGATGGGGACAGACCTTTTAGTTGGGCCTATAGCAATAGGACAAGGGGTAATGTTTTTAAATTAAAGCAGGGTAGATTCAGACTAGATAGAAGGGAGAAAGTTTTTACCATGAGGATGGTAGACACTATAACATTCAAGGCCAGGTTGGAAGGAGCTCACTAGATAAGGTTGCTCAAAGTCTGGCCTTGTACACTTCCAGGAGTGGGGCATCCACAACAACTCTGGGCAACCTGTTTCAGTGTCTCACCATGCTCAGAGTAAAGAATTTCTTCCTAATATCTAATCTAAACCTGTTATCTGGCAGTTTGAAGCCATTCCCCCTCGTCCTATCACTCCATGCCCTTGACCATAGTCCCTCTCTATCTCTCTTGTAGCCCCTTTAGGTACTGGAAGGTTCTATAAGGTATCCCCAAAGCCTTCTCTTCTCCAGGCTGAACATCCTCAGCTCTCTCAACCTGTCTCCATAGCAGAGGTGCTCCAGTGTCGCAGTGAGTAAGAAACGACAGACTCACCAGAAGGCTGGTTTGCACAGCATAGTACGTCTTTACTTCAGATTCTCTTTTATACATTGTTCCGATACAGATAGACCTGGTTGGTCAATTAATGAATAAATTTCACCTGATTGGCTAATTAACAAAACGCCTTTCTTATAAACAATCCTTGAGAAAAACAAGAAAACAGAGAGTAGGAAAACAACACCTGCAGGTTTATAATAATAAGCTATCATTGTTTATCTTCAACTCCCTGAAGTCTCACAAGCTGATTCTGGGAAAACTTATCTAGTTTTCTTGCTCTCTGACCAGGCTGTCACATCCACACTCCAGCCCTCTGACCATCTTCCTGGCCCTCCTCTGGACTCTGACCAGCAGGTCCACATCCTTATGTTTGGGACCCCAGAGCTGGATGCTGTACTCCAGGTAGGGTCTCACGATGGCAGAGTAGAGAGGGAGAACCATCTCCCTCAACCTCCTGGCCACACTGCTTTTGATGCAGACCAGAACGTGGTTGGCTTTGTTCCATATGCACATTGCCAGGTCATGTTATGAATAGAGTGGGAACTTCAGACAAGCCCTGCCTTAGGCTCAGATTTTTGGCAGTATCTTAAATTTAGGTGGCCTGCACCTAAACTGCTCCAGTTTGCAAGTTCTAAGAATGGCCAATTTGGTCTGTTATAAAATGAGTTATTTATTGAATAGACAGGAGATAACAGACAAGAGGCCTTAAACAGAGTTACTTACTGCACAGTATAAAACCAAAAAGAACTACTAGTATATTACATATAACACTGCACGACATTGAGGTACCTATATTAAAGCTAGCAATGAAATAGTATAGATTAGCAGTCAATGCAATTTACCACCAAAATGACAATAGTGTACACACAGTCCTTTCACTCAACCTCTGGAAGAGTAACTGCAAGGCTGGAGTCCCAAACCTTGGGGAAAAGGCCCTACACATTTCCAGGGAATGTGCAGACTTCTTCTTTGTGAAAGTTTGGTGTTGCTTCTATAGTTCGTAAAATGGAATGTCTGTCAGTCAGAAATTCCAACTTATCTTTCCACATCTCACTTCCACAGCAAGATGTTTACTGTGAGCTGAAAGCATCCATTCCATGGCACCAAAATAACTCACTTAAAGGCAAACTGTCCTGATTGAGTGTTGTGGTGTCGTGGGGGTCTCCAGGATGAGGACAGAGATGAGAATCTGAGTCCAAGTTCTCAGAAGGCTGATTTATCATTTTATGATATGATATGATATGATATGATATGATATGATATGATATGATATGATATGATATGATATGATATGATATGATATGATATGATATGATATGATATGATATGATATGATATGATATGATATGATATGATATGATATTATATACTAAAACTATACTAAAGAAAGAGAAAGGAGACATCAGAAGGCTAAACAAGAATGATAATAAAAACCCATGACAGACCAGAGAGTCTGACACAGCTGGCCTGGGATTGGTCATTAATTAAAAACAATTCACATGGAACCAATCAAAGATGCACCTGTCGGTAAGCAACCTCCAGACCACATTCCAAGCAATCAGATAATTATTGTTTACATTTCTTTTCTGAGGCTTCTCAGCTTCTCAGGGAAAAATCCTGGTGAAGGGATTTTTCAGAAAATATCATGGTGACAATTGAGTTATTTCATCAAGTCTCATGTGAGGCTCATGTGAGAGTGAGATGCCCCGAGTTATTGCACCAGCTAACAAACAACAGATAAGCTCTTGTGGTGAGGGGCAATGCCCTGTTATACATGTTGAGCTTGTTATCAATCTTATCAATCAAAATCCCCCAAGTCCTCCTCAGGGCTGCTCTCTATCCATTCTCCACCCAGTCTGTACTTGTGCTTGGGATTGTCCTGACTCAGGTTCAGGACCTTGCACTTCACCTTGTTGAACTTCATGAGGTTGACACAGACCCAGCTCTCAGTCCAGTCTCCTCTGAATGGTGTCCCTTCCCTCCAGCATGTCAACCGTGCCACACAGCTCAGTGTCACTGGTAAACCTGCTGAGGGTGCACTCAATCCCACTGTCCATGTCACTGACACAGATCTTAAACAGCACCAGTCCCAACACTGACCCCTAAGGACACCACTCATCACTGGTCTCCACTTGGACATCGAGCTGTTGACCACAACTCTAAGTGTGACCATGATGCCTAAAGAGGCTACCTGTAACTTTAGAAAGAGTTAAAAGAATAAAGTAGGTATTTATTGAAAGGCTTTCAAAGGATACACCTTGGGCAGTACAAGAGCCCAGCCATGGCTCTGCCCAAGATGGACCCAAGATGGATGCAAGATGGATGATCTGTCGTGAGTTTTCACACTTTCATAAATTTTGGTCCATTTACATATTGGAGTCAATTGTCTAATTACAGCTTCAGGTTATGAAGTCCCATCCTCCCAGTTTGCTCTCTTCAATTCGCCAGTGTTTATACTTCTTTGGGCCTGAAGCTGCAACAGTGTCTTTGGTTCTTAAGCTGGAAAAGGATTGTTTTGTCTAACTACCCTGTGAAGAGAACTTACTAACACTTAATATGAAGTTCAGAGTTATACACTAAGTCAGTACAGAATCTGAAAAATATGAAAGCTAAAACTTAGAGCATCATTTCCTCCCTTTAGAGGCTTGACAAGGGCTTTACCTTGTCAAGTGTCTATTCTAAATATCTACTAATAATAGGTATTTAATAACAGATAAGTACCTAACAATAGTAAATAACTAACAACAGTAAATATCTAACAACAGATAAATATTTAACAGTAACTAAATATCTAAAAATAGATAAGTATCTAATAATAGTATGCTGGGGTGCGGGAATCCAAAGCCCAGGCTATCTCAGCACCAGCCAGCAGTCTGGCTTGACAGCAGCTGTGGCAGGGGG
>NW_005055110.1:18981-22920 GCF_000277835.1 Geospiza fortis
AGTGACGGACATGGCAGTTACTAGGGAAACATAGGAGGGGTTTGGGAGAAACTATGACAACAGAGGAGGGGATAACAGATTGACATAAAAACTGATACAAGGGTGGCAGGAGTTGCCTAGACAACCGAGGATTGACAGATAACTGTGAGGGGGAAAGGCGGGAAGGGAGACTTAGGCAGAACCATTATAATAACAGAACAGAGGGAACAGAACATACCAACTGAATATAACATTAACATCAAAATACAACTTGAATACACAGATCATAACTAAGAACAGAAAAGCAGTCACACCGCAACAATAGTAAATATCTAACAATAATAATAATCAACAATTATAAACAGTAATAAATATCTAACAGTAGAAATGTCTTGCACAGTCAGCTATCATACAAAGAAGGATAATGATTGCTATGAACAGTTCTTTAGGCACAGAAGAGGAATAATTTAAAACATGTTTTCATCTGCAGCAGTCTCTGGTTTTTCAGTTGTTTCAGGAGCAGAAGCATTCTTCACTCTGGAGTAGTGAATCCAGGGTCCTTTGCCAGCAACTTTGACTGCGATGAGGGTGGTCAGCAGAACTTGGAATGGTCCTCTCCACCTGGCTTGTAGAGGATCACTGTCCCACCACTTAACATAGACCCAGTCTCCAGGTTGGAAGGGATGTGCAGGTGTGTCCAGTCCTATGGGTCTGGATAGCATGATGTAGTTCTGGAGCTTCTGCAAAGTGGAACCTAAAGCCATTAGATATCTTTGTAAATCAAGTTTCCCCCCATATGAATTTTACCTGGAACATGCAGAATCTGATATGGCCTGCAATACAGTATTTCATAGGGAGTGATGTTATCCCTCCACCTTGGTTGTATGTGGATTCTCAGTAAAACTATAGGCAAGGCTTGAACCCATGTCATGGATGTTTCCTGACAAATTTTGCTAATTTGTGTTTTGAGAGTCCTATTAATACGTTCAACTTTACCACTTTCTTGGGGTCTATAAGGTGTATGCAGATCCCAAGAAACTCCCAAAATCCAACTAACTTCCTTAACCACTGTTGCAACAAAGTGTGGTCCCCTGTCTCATGACATCTCCAAGGGAACCCCGAACCTCGTAACTATATGATTGAACAAAATTTTCACCACTTCCTTGGCTGTATTACTGTGACAGGGGTAAGTTTCTGGCCATCCACTAAAGGTGTCAACTAACACCAGTATGTATCGGTATCCCTCTTTGCATGGTAACTCTGCAAAATCTATTTGCCAGTAGTCTCCAGGAAGATCCCCTGCCTTTGTTACTCCTAATACAACTCTTTTCCTCATGCCAGGGTTATTTTTACAGCAGATTTCACATTTTGTCACTACTGATTGTACAATATGAGTCATTTCCTTTCCTATTACTACCTTTTTTAGATGTTTCAAAAGATTTTCAACCCTGAAATGTGTGTTTTTATGTTCTCTCTGAGCTAGCTCCCAAAGGATCGGGGTGGGACTACAACCTGATTTGCTGGTGTAACAGCCCAACCATTTTCTGTGATCTCAGCTTTAAGGAACTCAATTAGTTTGTGGTCTGCTTGGTTGTATTTTGAGGTGAACCCTGACAAATCAATCTCTTTTTGTGGAATTACTGCGAGAATACCTCTTTCTGTAACTCGTCTTGCTGCTTTATCAGCAAAGCGATTTCCCAATTCTGGAGTGGTTTTCCCTTTTTGGTGACCTCTTGTCTTGGTTTGAAAAGACTGTTGTTGTTACTGGATATCACATACCAAGCCCTGGGATTGACTGACAGGGGCTTCTCCCAATCAGATCTCATATGAAGCTGCAAGCATTTCACTGGTCAGATCCTGAGGGGGCATGGAGTTCAGACCAATGAGAATACCCAGACCAGGTCTTTCAAAAGTCTTTAAAAAGGGTAGCCTACAGAATAAACTTCCTCCGTGCCACATGAACATCTGGAGGTGAGGTGTCTTTTTCTCCTTGCCCCTCACCCCCCCACTAGCAACGTAACAAGGTGTCTGCTTAAGGAAGGCAGGAACCTCCCCTGAAATGGAAAATGTAAACCCTCTCCCTCCAAATTGTCATAATTTTGAAATTAAAAGGCTCCCAGGCAAACGTATGGGAATCGGAATAACAGTTCTTTACTAAGAAAACTTAAAAAAAAAACAAATGTAATAGTACAAACAAAAAAAACCTATTGACAGTGTCAGAACACAACCTGACACCCTGTTGGTCAGGGTATTGGTAGCAGTCCAACTGAATGGTGGCTGCAGTCCTCCTGGAGTGACAGGTGTGGTTCTGTTGAAGCAGTGATCCTGTAGAAGGGTGTAGGTTTCTTCTGAAGGTCTAGTGGTGGTGTAGATAGGCCTGGTCTTCCTCTGAAGATCCAGTGGAAAAGAAGCTGCTCCTCTGGGAATGCAATAGGAAAAGGCTGCCTGTGGTGTTCTTAATCTCAGATTATATCCAGGTAGGAATGCTTGGCTTCTCCCCCTGGGTGGAGCATCCCACAAGGGGATGATGTAATTTTATCAGTCAAGCAGTGACACTCAATGGCCCATCAACAGAAGATACCTCCCCAGATGGAGAATGGGTTGTAGAAGAGTTAAAGAAAGCTGCCCAATTAATAGAAGATAACTGCCGTCCCTCTATGAGGGGGTGATAGAATACACACCCCCAGTTACATCTTCCAACCTAAGAAAATTTTTTATGTGCTCTTCATAATGAATACTATTCTCATATTTGTGTGTTTAGCTTTTGATGCATACTCTGGGAAAGTGTTATCTGATTTCCTCAAGACCACTGTAAATAAAGCTAAATTCCATTTTAGAATAGTTTTAATAGAGTATTCTTTTAATATAATATAATATCATAAAATAATAAATCATCCTTCTGAGAACATGGAGTCAGATTCTCATCTCTTCCCTTGTCCTGTGGACCCTCACAAACACCACACAGAAGGTTTAGTTAAGTCCCAGTGCTGGAATTGACATTAGAGAGTGTTTCAGCTGTTTAAAAGCTGCTCTGGTGTTTTCAGTCCATATGATAATTCTTTTTTCAGCTGTTTTTAAAGCTCCATATAAGGGTTTTACCAGCAGTCCATAATTTGCTATCCACAAACAACATCAACCTACCATTCCCAGGAAAGCTTGCATCTCTCTCACGGTGTGGGGCTCTGGGAGCCAACAGATGGCTTCTTTCTGTTCTTTGCTGAGCTGTCCATGTCCACGGAAGATCTCAAGCCCCAAGTAAACTACTGCTTCTTTAGCAATCTGTGCTTTGCCTTTAGAAACTCTCTACCCACTCAGTCCCAAGAAGTTTAATAAACTTAGGGTAAACCATATACAGTCATCTCTGGTTCTGGACACAATCAGGATATCATCCACATATTGAAGAATAACTTCTTCTGGCTCCTGTCTTTTCCAATCTTCTAAGTCCTTTGCTAGCTGGTTTCCAAATATTGTTGGGCTATTTTTGAAATCTTAGGGTAAAACTGTCCAAGTAAGTTGGCTTTTCCTCCCTGTCTTGGGATTTTCCCACTCAAAAGCAAAAAGCTCTTGGCTGGTTTTGTGCACAGGAATGCAGAAAAAGGCATCCTTCAGGTCTACAACAGTAAGCAACCCTAATTTGTCTGTCAATGTGGTCAAAAGGGTGTAGGGATTGGCTACCACTAGGTGTATGTCCTCTGTAATTTTCTTAATTCTCTTAAATCTTGTACTAATTGATAATTCTTATTATCTGCTTTCTTAACAGCTAATATGGACATGCTGAATTTGGACTCACATTGCACTAGTAACCGATGTTGGAAGAATTTTTCAATTGCAAATGCCAATCCCTTACAGTTCTCTAATTTCAAAGGGTGTTGTTTTTGCCTTACTGGTGTGGGTCCTGGTTTGAGTGCGATACTCACTGGTTCTGCCCATTTCGATCTTCCTGGGATATCACTAGCCCAC
>NW_005055111.1:0-2121 GCF_000277835.1 Geospiza fortis
CATGGCCATTGATGGTCACTGATGGCCTTTGATGGTCATTCATGACAGTTGATGGCCATTGATGGTCACTGATGGCCATCGATGACCATTAGTGGTCATTCACAGCCATTGCTGACCATTGCTGACCATCAATGGTCATCGATGCCAATTCATGCTCATTGATGGTCACTGATGGTCACTCATGGCTGTCAATGGCCACCAGTGGTCATTGATGACCGCTGCTGCTCCCTTGAGTGTCCAGCAGGGGTGGCCGAAGCCTTTTGTCCACTCAGTGTCCAGTGGTCATCGAGACCTCCTGTCCTCCTGCTGTCCCGTGGTCATCGAGGCCTTTCCACCATGGAGTGGCCGGTGGTGGCCGAAGCACCGGCCATGCCCAGGACAGAGTGGGTGGAGCCTTTTCCAGCTGTTCCTGGGTGGTTTCCAGCGGTTTTCCAGCCGTTTCCAGAAGTTTCCAGACGTTCTCCAGATGTTCTCCAGATGTTCTCCCGTCCCGAAACCGTCCTCACGCCGCACCGCCGTAAAGCGAGCACTCGCGACAACATGGCGCCGCGCTGCTCGCCTCGGTGTATCCCATCATACACCGCGCGCGCTGCCAAGGAAACGGGGCGCGGCCGCTTTTGTGCCTCGGTATATCCCAGCATGCCCCGCGCCGCCGCCATTCCCGGCAGCCCCCGCGCCGCCCTCAGCAGCCGCCGCGCCCGCTTCTCAGTTTGCCCCAGTCCCTCCCAGTTTATCCCAGTTTATCCCAGTTTGTCCCAGTTTATCCCAGTTTATCCCAGTTTGTCCCAGTTTATCCCAGTTTATCCCAGTCCATCCCAGTCCGTCCCAGTTTGCCCCAGTCCCTCCCAGTTTGCCCCAGTCCCTCCCAGTTTATCCCAGTTTATCCCAGTTTGTCCCAGTTTATCCCAGTTTATCCCAGTTTGTCCCAGTTTATCCCAGTTTATCCCAGTCCATCCCAGTCCGTCCCAGTTTGCCCCAGTCCCTCCCAGTTTGCCCCAGTCCCTCCCAGTTTATCCCAGTTTATCCCAGTTTGTCCCAGTTTATCCCAGTTTATCCCAGTTTGTCCCAGTTTATCCCAGTTTATCCCAGTCCATCCCAGTCCGTCCCAGTTTGCCCCAGTCCCTCCCAGTTTGCCCCAGTCCCTCCCAGTTTATCCCAGTTTATCCCAGTTTGTCCCAGTTTATCCCAGTTTATCCCAGTTTGTCCCAGTTTATCCCAGTTTATCCCAGTCCATCCCAGTCCGTCCCAGTTTGCCCCAGTCCCTCCCAGTTTGCCCCAGTCCCTCCCAGTTTATCCCAGTTTATCCCAGTTTGTCCCAGTTTATCCCAGTTTATCCCAGTTTGTCCCAGTTTATCCCAGTTTATCCCAGTCCATCCCAGTCCGTCCCAGTTTGCCCCAGTCCCTCCCAGTTTGCCCCAGTCCCTCCCAGTTTATCCCAGTTTATCCCAGTTTGTCCCAGTTTATCCCAGTTTATCCCAGTTTGTCCCAGTTTATCCCAGTTTATCCCAGTCCATCCCAGTCCGTCCCAGTTTGCCCCAGTCCCTCCCAGTTTGCCCCAGTCCCTCCCAGTTTATCCCAGTTTATCCCAGTTTGTCCCAGTTTATCCCAGTTTATCCCAGTTTGTCCCAGTTTATCCCAGTTTATCCCAGTCCATCCCAGTCCGTCCCAGTTTGCCCCAGTCCCTCCCAGTTTGCCCCAGTCCCTCCCAGTTTATCCCAGTTTATCCCAGTTTGTCCCAGTTTATCCCAGTTTATCCCAGTTTGTCCCAGTTTATCCCAGTTTATCCCAGTCCATCCCAGTCCGTCCCAGTTTGCCCCAGTCCCTCCCAGTTTGCCCCAGTCCCTCCCAGTTTATCCCAGTTTATCCCAGTTTGTCCCAGTTTATCCCAGTTTATCCCAGTTTATCCCAGTTTACCCAGTTTATCCCAGTTTGCCGCGCTCTGTCCCAGCACGGGCGGCTCAAGCTCCGCCCCCCGGACGCGGCGCGGCGCCGGCAGCGCGAGGAGAAACTGAGGCACTACCGGGAGAGCATGGCCGCCCTGCTGGGGGTACTGGTTTGGACTGGGAGGGACTGGGAGGGACTGGGAGTGGGGCTGGGGGGACTGGTTTGTACTGGTTTTGT
>NW_005055111.1:4012-6189 GCF_000277835.1 Geospiza fortis
ATGGTCTCTACCAGTTGGCCTTATACTGGTTTATACTGGTTTATACTGGTTTTTGCCATTTTTTACTGGGTTTTGCCATTTTTTTCTGCTTTTTTTCATCTTTACTGGTTTATACTGGTCCATACTGGTTTCTACTGGTCTAAACTGGTTTATACTGGTTTGCCTTATATTTTTTTACTTTTTTTGTACTGGTTTTTTACTGGTTTATACTGGTTTTTACTGGTTTTTACCGCTTATACTGGTCCATACTGGTCCATACTGGTTTATACTGGTCCTTACTGGTTTTTACTGGTCCATACTGGTCTACAATCATCTCTATGAGTTTATCTTACACTGGTTCTTACTGGTTCATACTGGTTTTTACTGGTTTTTTGCTATTTTTTCTGGTTTTTACCACCTATACTGGTCCATACTGGTTTATACTGGTCCGTACTGGTTCATACTGGTTTATACTGGTCTGAACTGGTCTATACTGGTTTTTCTTACAGATTTTTTTACCATTTTATACTGGTTTTTACTGGTTTTTGCCACTTTTTTCTGGTTTTTAGCACCCATACTGGTCCGTACTGGTTTATACTGGTTTGTACTGGTTCATACTGGTTTATACTGGTCTGAACTGGTCTATACTGGTTTTTCTTACAGATTTTTTTACCATTTTATACTTGTTTTGTACTGTTTTTTGCCACTTTTTTCGGGTTTTTAGCACCCATACTGGTCCGTACTGGTTTATACTGGTCCGTACTGGTTTGTACTGGTTTGTACTGGTTTGTACTGGTTTTTACCAGTTATACCGGTCCATACTGGTTTGTACTGGTCCATACTGGTTTTTACTGGCCTATAATGATCTACAATCATCTCCACGTGTTTATCTCACACTGGTTCTTACTGGTTTATACTGGTTTTCATTAACTTTTACCGCTATTTTCTGCTTTTTTCCACCGATGCCGGTCCATACTGGTTTGTACTGGTTTGTACTGGTTTGTACTGGTTTGTACCGGTTCCAGGGTCCCCTCGGAGCTGTCCTTCGTGGCCCAGTGCCTGGGGGTGAACCCCAAATCCTACGGGGCCTGGCACCACCGGGGCTGGGTGCTGGGCCAGGCCGGGGCGCCCCCTGCTGGCCGGGAGGAGCTGGCGCTGTGCGAGCGCCTGCTGGCGGCCGACCCGCGCAACCGTGAGTGCTGGGAGCGGCTGGGTTTTACGGTGGGAACGGACTGGGACGGACTGGGACGGACTGGGATGGGACTGGGGCGGCTGGGATGGACTGGGATGGACTGGGATGGACTGGGATGGACTGGGATGGACGTGGATGGACTGGGACGGACTGGGAGGGACTGGGATGGACTGGGATGGACTGGGGCGGACTGGGACGGACTGGGATGGACTGGGACGGACTGGGATGGAACTGGGATGGACTGGGACGGACTGGGATGGGGTCCTGAGGGCACTGGGGGTCACTGGTTTGTACTGGGACAGGGTGCTGGGGTCACTGGTTTGTACTGGGATGGACTGGGATGGGGTCCTGGGGGTGCTGGGGGTCACTGGTTTGTACTGGGATAGGGCTGGGGTCACGGGTATGTACTGGGATAGGGCTGGGGTCACGGGTTTGTACTGGTTTATACTGGGAGAGGGAATTGGGGCTGTGTGTGAGCACCCCCTGCTGGCCAGGAGGACCTGGTAAGCCATTGTGAGTTGTATTGGGTTGTACTGGTTTATGCTGGTTTGTACTGGGATGGGGTGATGGAGGGTCACTGGTTTGTACTGGGATGGACTGGGATGGGGTCCTGAGGGGGCTGGGGGTCACTGGTTTGTACTGGGATGGGGTGCTGGGGGTCACTGGTTTGTACTGGGAGAGGGAACTGGGGCTGTGTGTGAGCGCCCCCTGCTGGCCGGGAGGACCTGGTGGCCCAGTGTGAGTTATACTGGGTTATACTGGTTTGTACTGGGATGAGGTTCTGGTGGTTACAGGGTTATACTGGGTTATACTGGGATGGGGTTCTGGGGGTCACTGGGTTGTACTGGTTTATACTGGGTTATACTGGGAGGGAGCTTCGGACCCACTGGGCGCAAGTTCTGGGGCTGCTGGGCTTACTGGTTTATACTGGGATGGGGGCTGGGATGTACTGGGCTTACTGGTTTATACTGGGATGGGGGCTGGGATGTACTGGGCTTACTGGTTT
>NW_005055111.1:6597-8852 GCF_000277835.1 Geospiza fortis
GCCCGCGGCCGGGGCGAGGGCGAGGCCGGGGCGCTGCCCCCCGAGAGGCTGAAGGAAGGTGAGAGATTCCCCGGGAAAAGGGCACGGAATTGGGGAAATCCCAAAAAATTTATGGGGGTGAACATAGAGAGGGGTTGGGGTGGGTGGGGAGAGCTGGAGTCCAAAATTCTCCATTTAGTTTAATGGGGTAGACCTGGTGTCCAAAAATCCCATTGACTTTAATGGGGTAGACTTGGTGTCTCTAAATTCCTATTGGCTTTAATGGGGTAGACCTGTTGTCCCTAAAGCCCCATTGGTTTTCATGGGGTAGACCTGGTGTCCCTAAATCCCCAGTGACTTTAATAGGGTAGACCTGGTGTCCATAAATTCCCATCCACTTTAATGGGGTAGACCTGGTGTCCCTAAATCCCCATTGACTTTAATGGGGTAGACCTGGTGTCCCTAAATCCCCATTCACTTTAATGGGGTAGACCTGGTGTCCCTAAATCCCCATTGACTTTAATGGGGTAGACCTGGTGTCCAAAATTCTCCATTGATTTCAATGGGGGTAGACCTGGTGTCACTAAATCTTCACTGAATTCAATGGGGTAGATCTGGTGTCCCTAAATCCTTACTGGCTTTAATGGCACGGACCTGGTGTTCCTAAATCCCTTTTGGCTTTAATAGTGGTAGATCTGGTGTCCAAAAATCCCTTTGACTTCAATGGGGTAGACTTGCTGTTTTTTAATCTCCATTGACTTTAATGGGTAGACCTGGTGTCATTTAATCCCCATTGGAGTCAATGGGGGTAGACCTGTTGTCCCTAAAGCTCCATTGGCTTTAATGGGGTAGACCTGGTGTCCAAAATCCCCATTGATTTCAAAGGGGTAGACCTGGTATCCAAAATTCTCCATTGACTTTAATGGGGTACCAAAATCCCCATTAATTCCCCCAATACACGTCCACGTAGACCTGGTGTCCCATTTATCCCAGTCACTTTAATGGGGTAGACCTGGTGTCCAAAATCCCCATTGATTTCAAAGGGGTAGACCTGGTATCCAAAATTCTCCATTGACTTTAATGGGGTAGACCTGGTGTTCTAAATTCCTCATTGACTTCAATGGGTAGACCTGGTGTCCCATTTATCCCAGTCACTTTAATGGGGTAGACCTGGTGTCCTAAAATCTCTATTGACTTGGATGGGGTCACTAAATCCTGGTGTCACTAAATCCTCATTGGGATAAATGGGGGAGACCTGGTGTCCCTAAATCCCCATTGAATTTAATGGCATAGACCTGATGTCCCCAAATCCCCATTGGTTTCAATGGGTAGACCTGTTGTCCTAAATTCTCCATTGACTTTAATGGCATAGACCTGGTGTCCAAAATCCCCATTGACTTCAATGGGGTAGACCTGGTGTCCATAAATCCCCATTGACTTTAATAGGGTAGACCTGGTGTCCCTAAATCCCCATTGACTTTAATGGGGTAGACCTGGTGTCCCTAAATCCCCATTCACTTTAATGGGGGTAGACCTGGTGTCCCAAAATCTCCATTGACTTTAATGGGGTAGACCTGGTGTCCTTACAATCCCCATTACCTTCACTGAGTAAGACCTGACCTCCCACACACCTGGGCACCCCCACTGAGATTTTGGGGTGCCCTTTTTGCCCTCTGAGATTTTGGGGTGCCCCCTTTGTCCCCCCCAGAGCTGGAGCTGGTGCAGAACGCCGTGTTCACCGACCCCACGGACCAAAGCGCCTGGGTGTACCTGCGCTGCATCCTCTCCCGAGGTAACCCCGGCTTCCCTCCCACCCATGGGGCTCTCACCTGGAGTTTTGGGGTGCCCCCTGAATGTTGGGGTGCCCCCTGACAGCTCCCCCACCTCCGAGGATCATCTGTGTCCACGTGGACCGCGAGGACGCGACGCTGGCCGTCATCTTCTCCCGGCCTGTCAAGGTGAGTGGGGACATCTGGGAACCCCAGAAATCACCTGGGCACATCTGGATTGCCCCCAAAATCACCTGGGTACCCCTCAAAATCACCTGGGTGCCGCCAAAATCATCTGAATGTCTCCAAAAATCACATGGATCACCCTGAAAAAATCACCTGAATCCCCCCTAAAAATCACCTAGACACAGCTGGATCCCCCCAAAACATGACCTGGGTACCCCCAAAATCACCTGAATACACCTAGTTGCCCCAAAAAAATCACCTGGATGCCCCCTAAAAATCACCTGGATACATCTGGCTATCCCCAAAAAGCTCTGAGATGCT
>NW_005055111.1:8879-10536 GCF_000277835.1 Geospiza fortis
CCTGTTGTTTCTAAATCCCCTGTGACTTTCATGGGGGTAGACCTGGTGTCCATAAGTCCCCATTCACTTTAATGGGGTAGACTTGGTGTCCATAATTCCCCTTTGACTTTAATGGGGTAGACCTGGTGTCCATAAGTCCCCATTCACTTTAATGGGGTAGACTTGGTGTCCATAATTCCCCTTTGAATTTAATGGGGTAGACCTGGTGTCCATAAGTCCCCATTCACTTTAATGGGGTAGACCTGGTGTCCCTAAATCCCCATTGACTTCAATGGGTAGACCTGTTGTCTGCAAATTCCCATTGAATTCAATGGGGTAGACCTGGTGTCCCTAACTCCCCATTGACTTCAATGGGGGTAGACCTGGTGTCTGTAAATCCCCATTCTATTTAGTGGGGTAGACCTGGTCTCCCAAAATCCCACAGACTTCAATGGGTAGACCTGGTGTTCTGTTTATCCCCATTTATCCCCAGTAAACCTTCCCAGTGCTCCCAGTCACCCCAGTGCTCCTCCTTAGCCACTCCCAGTGCTCACAAGGAATAGCTCCCAGTTCAACAAATTTGCCCTCCCAGTGCTCCCAGTATCCCCCTCCCAGTGCTCCTGGTTTGTCCAGTTTCCTCCTTTCCTCCCTCCCAGTGTTTCCAGATCCCCCCCAGTGGTTCGATTTCCTCTCCTAGTGCTTCCCCTTAGCCCTTTCCAGTGCTGCCAGTTTAACCAGTAACCTTTCCCAATCAAGCTTTTATTAATGGATAAATGTGGTGTCCCTAAATCCCCATTGGGTTTAATGGGGGCAGACCTGGTGTCCCTAAACCCCAATTGATTTAAATAGGGGTAGACCTGTTGCCTATAAATCACCATTGACTTCAATGGGGTAGACCTGGTGTCCCTAAATCCCCATTGATTTCTGTGGGGTAGACCTGTTATTCTTAAATCCCCATTGATTTCTGTGGGGTAGACCTGTTATTCTTAAATCCCCATTGACTTTAATGGGGTAGACCTGGTGTACTTTAATCCCCATTGACTTTAATGGGGTAGACCTGGTGCCCAAAATTCCCCATTGGCTTTAATGGGGTAGACCTGGTGTCCAAAATTCTCCATTGGCTTTAATGGGGGTAGACCTGGTGTCCTAAATCCCTATTGGTTTTAATGGGGTACACTTCATGTCCTTAAATTCCCATTGGCTCCAATGGGGTTAGACCTGGTGTTCCTAAATCCTCATTGGTTTTAATGGGGTAGACCTGGTGTCCCAAAATCCCCATTGACTTTAATGGGGTAGACCTGGTGTCAGTAATTCTCCATTACCTTCAATGGGATAGACCTGTCATCTATAAATCCCCATTGAATTCAACAGGGTAGACCTGGTGTCCAAGAATCCCCATTGACTTTAATAGGGTAGATCTGGTGTCCCAACCATTTTCCTGCTAAAACCTCCAAATTTGGTGCTGAAAATTCCCAATTTTTGATAGGAAAACACCCAAAATTTTGTGCTTTTTTCCCCCCCAGGTGAACCCAGAGTGCCCAGAGCTGACGGCGACCATGGATGGCTCCACCCTGCCCGGGCCGTGGCGCTCAGTGGAGGGGCGGCCCCGCCCCAGCCACACCTGGGTATCCTCCCTCTGAAGGTTGAGGGTGGGGCCCGGGGGGGCGCGGCTTGCGGG
>NW_005055111.1:10547-15014 GCF_000277835.1 Geospiza fortis
CCGGGGGTGGGCGGGGCTTGGGGGTGGGCGTGGCCACCACACCTGGCACACCTTGACGGGTGACATCAGCTCTGCGACATCCCTGCCCCGCCCACCGAGAGCTCCGCCCACCTGGAGGTCACCTGGGCGCCTGACTCCGCCCTCCACGAGGTGACGCTGCTGCCAGGTGAGGCCACGCCCCCTCCCGGCCACGCCCCCTCCCGGCCACGTCCTTTTCTCACCTGGCCACGCCCCTTTCTCTCCCAGGTGAGGCCGAGGCTTGGTGGCAGGAGCCAATCGTGGAGAGGGAGCTGTTCTGGTAAGCCACGCCCCTTTTTGCAGACCACACCCCTTTCCTTAAGCCACGCCCACTTTGAGCTGCCATTCATCCCTGTATGGGTTAAGCCACGTCCACCCACCACTGATATTTGTCCCTATGGGGAACAAGCCATGCCCCTTGTCCAAAGCCACGCCCCTTAAGCCACGCCCACCTGGAGTCTGACATTCATCCCTATGGGGTTAAACCACGCCCCTTTACACCCAAACCACGCCCCTTAATTAAGCCACACCCACCTTCAGCTTCCATGTATGCCCCTGGGTTTGAGCCACGCCCACCCAATACCTTATGCCGTTAAGCCACGCCCCTTTCTTGGCAAACCCCGCCCCTTTTCTCACCTGTTGGCCCCGCCCCCAGGCCGGAGCTGGGCGTGGCCGAGGCTCAGGTGCTGCAGGACCAGGTGCAGATGTGCCAGGAGCTGCTGGAGCTCGAGCCCCAGAGCCGCGGTAAGAACCTGAAAAACGCCCAAAAAACCCCAAAAAATACCCCAAAAATACCCCCCAAACCCCTCCAAAATACTCCAAAAAATTGCCCCAAAAATACCTCAACAGTACCCCAAAAACACCCCCAAAATACCCCACAACAGCCCCAAAAACCTCCCCAAAAATATCCCAAATACACTCCAAAAACAGCCCCAAGCCAGCCCAAAAATACCAAAAATACACCCCAAAACCACCCCAAAAATACCTCCAGAAATCACTCCAAAAATTCCCCAAAACCATACCAAAAATACCCCAAAACCACCCAAACTCACCCTCAAAATACAAAAACTCACCCCAGAAATAACCCAAATATGCTCAAAAAACAGCCCCAAACCACCCCAAAAATACCCAAAAAAATACCCCAGAAACAGCCTGAAAACACCCCAAAAGCACCCCTGAAAATGCCCCACAAATACTCCAGAAAATACCCCAAAACCACCCCAAAAAAACACCCCCAAAATACCCCAGAAGCAGCCCAAAAACACCCCCCAAAAAGCCCCAAAATACCCCAATATCATCCTAAAAATAACCTTTAAAATACCCCAAAAACTACCCCAAAAAATGCCCCAAAAATTCCTCCAAGACACCCCCAAATACCCTAAAAAACACCCCAAAACCAACCCTAGAAAACTCCCCAAAAATAACCCCAAAGAATGCCCCAAAATACCCCAAAACTACCCCAAAGTCACCCTAAAAATACCCAAAACCCACCCTAAAATATCCCCAAAAATACCCCCAAAAAACACCCAAAACCAATCCAAGATAAACCCCAAAATACACCAAAAATGCCCCCAAAACACCCCAAAACCGATCCCAGAAAAGCCCCAAAATCCCCCAAAAACCTCCTCAAAACCAACCCTAAAATACCCCAAAAATGCCCCAAACCACTCCTCATTACCCCCAAAATTACCCCAAAACACCCCAAAAATATTGAAAAAAAAAACCAAAAAACACCCAAAAATACCCCAAAATTTCCCCCCAAACTCACCCCAAAAATCACCCCCAAAGCCACCCCAAAAACACCTCCCAAAACACCCCAAACCCACTCAAAAATACCCCAAAAACCACCCCAAAATAACCCCAAATCCACCCCAAAAATACCCAAAAAATACCTCCAAAAAAACCCGTGAAACCGCCCCAAAAACACCCCCAAAAATGCCCCACAAATACCCCAAACCCACCCCAAAAATACCCCCAAAATTCCCCAAAAAACACCCCAAAACCAAACTCAAACCACCCCCAAGACACCCAAAAACCCACCCAAAAATTCCTCCCAAAATCCCCTCAAACCGCCCCAAAAATCCACCAAAATACCCTGAAATTCCTCAAAAAATCCCCTCAAACCGCCCCAAAAATCCACAAAAATACCCTGAAATTCCTCCCAAAAATCCATCAAAAACCCTGAAATTCCTCCCAAAATTGCCCAAAAATTCCTCCCAAAAATCCACAAAAAAACACCCTGAAATTCCTCCCGAAATCTCCCTCAAATTTCCCCAAAATCCCTAAAATTTTCCTCCAAAATTTCCCCCCCAAAATTTTCCCCCCAATTTTTCCAAAACTACCAAAATTTTCCCCCAAAATTCTCCCCCGAATTTCCCCCCAGAATCCCCAAATTTCCCCCCAAAATTCCCCCAAAATGCCTAAAATTTTCCCAAATTTCCCCCAAAACTGCCCAAATTCCCCAAATTTCCCCGAATTTCCCCCAAATTCCCAAACTTTTCCCCCAATTTTCCCCCCAAGTTTCTCTCAAAATTCCCCAAACTTTTCCCCCTAAATTCCCCCAATTGTTCCCAAATTTTCCCCAAAACTCCCAACATTTTCCCCCAAAATTCTCCCCCAAATTTCCCCCCAGAATCCCCAACTTTCCCCCCAAAACTCCCCAAATTTTCCCCCAAATTTCCCCAAAATGCCTAAAATTTTCCCAAATTTCCCCCAAAACTGCCCAAATTCCCCAAATTTCCCCCAAATTCCCCAACTTTTCCCCCAAGTTTCCCCCAAAATCTCCCAATTTTCCCCCCAAATTTCTGTCAAAACTCCCCAAACTTTTCCCCCTAAATTCCCCCAAAATTCCCCAAATTTTCCCCAATTTTCCCCCCAAAATATCCCAAATTTTTCCCCAATTTTCCCAAAATCGCCCGTTTTTCCCCCAAACCCCGCAGGGCCGAGCCCGAGGCGCCCCCCGAGGACCCCGAGGATCCCGACGAGGACCTGGAGCTGTGACCCCCCCGGGAACCCCAAATTTGGGGGAAAATCCCCAAAAACGGAGCCCAATAAAGGAGCTGCCCCTCCCCCACCCTGCCCTGCTGCTTTCGGGGCAAAATCCCAAAAGTTTGGGAAAAAATCCCCAATTTAGGGGCGAAAATCCTGAGTTTTGGAGGTGAAAAATCTCAATTTTAGAGGAAAAAAAAAATCCCAATTTTAGGGTGGAAAATCCCAAATTTTGGGTAGGAATGTTGAAATTTTAGGGGGAAAAAAATTCCAATTTTTGGGGGGGAAAAAAATCTCAATTTATAGGTGAATTTCCCAAATTTTAGGGGAAAGAATCCCAATTTTGGAGGTGAAAATCCGAGTTTTAGAGGAAAAAAATACCAATTTTAGGGTGGAAATTCCTCAAATTTTTGGGGTGAAACATCCCAATTTTAGGGGTGAAAATCCCAATTTTTGGGGGGGGAAAAATCCCAGATTTTGGGGAGAAAAATCCCAATTTTAGGGGTGAAAATTCCAAATTTTTGGGGGAAAAAATCCCCAATTTTTGGGAGGGAAAACCGCAGGGATTTGTGAAGTGGGAGGGGCTTTAAGAGGAGGCCACGCCCCTCATTTAAATATACATTAAATCACATCTTTCTGCAGAGACCACACCCCTTAATTTGCATAAGTGAAATGTCAATCACACACACTGTTCCTCCCCTTTTTTTACGTGAATTTGCATAGAAGAATTTGTGCTCCTTGGCAAGCCACGCCTCCTAATTTGCATAAACTTATCAGTCATTTATTAATTACCCTATTTGTGAATACCACGCCCCTTAATTTACATAAGCAGGTTGTCAATCGCTCCACGTGCATTCATTCCAATAGTGGAAACCACGCCCCTGATTTACATATAAGCTGCCAATCATTTCAGCCTAAATTGGTCCCAATAGTGGAAACCACGCCCCTAATTTACATACAAGCTGCCGATAATTTTGGCCTAAATTGATCCCAATTGTGGAAGCCACGCCCCCTCATTTACATATGCACTGCCAATCGCGTCAGTGTGAATTAATCCTGATGGTGGAAGCCACGCCCCTAATTTACATACTTGCTGCCAATCATTTCAGTCCGAGCGGATCCCAACGGTGGAAACCACGCCCCTTCATTTACATAAAGCGCTGCCCGTCGTTTCAGCTTGAACGGATCCCAACGGCAGAAGCCGCGCCCCTAATTTACATACAAGCTGCCAATCATTTCAGCCTGAATTTATCCCAACGGCGCAAACCACGCCCCTAATTTACATAAAACCGCCGTCCATCACCCTCAACTCACCATAGCAACGCGACAGCGCCGCTAATTTACATAACCCCGCCCATCCGCCACGCCTCTTTCATTCCTGGAAGCACCGCCCCTCTGTTTAAACCACGCCCCCTCCGTTGATTCCTATGGTACAATGACCCCGCCTCCCTCCGTGCGTAG
>NW_005055111.1:15052-16762 GCF_000277835.1 Geospiza fortis
TACTGGTCCGTACTGGTCCATACTGGTCCGTACTGGTCCGTACTGGTTTATACTGGTCCATACTGGTCCGCACTGGTCCATACTGGTCTGTACTGGTCCATACTGGTCCATACTGGTCCGTACTGGTCTGTACTGGTCTGTACTGGTCTGTACTGGTCCGTACTGGTCTGTACTGGTCCGTACTGGTCCGTACTGGTCCATACTGGTCCATACTGGTCTATACTGGTTTATACTGGTCCATACTGGTCCATACTGGTCAGTACTGGTCCGTACTGGTCCGTACTGGTCCGTACTGGTCTGTACTGGTCCATACTGGTCTGTACTGGTCCGTACTGGTCCTTACTGGTCCAATCCTGACTGGTTTGGGGTTTTCCCTTACTGGTTTATACTGGTCTGTACTGGTCTGTACTGGTCCATACTGGTCCATACTGGTCCGTACTGGTCCGTACTGGTCCGTACTGGTCTGTACTGGTCCATACTGGTCTGTACTGGTTTATACTGGTCCATACTGGCTGGTTTATACTGGGATAGACTGGGTTATACTGGGATATACTGGTTTATACTGGGATAGACTGGGATGAACTGGGAGGGCACTGGGAGGGCACCGGGCAGCCCTGCGGCTCCATACTGGTCCGTACTGGTCTATACTGGTCCGTACTGATCCATACTGGTCCATACTGGTCCATACTGGGCGGGCATTTCCCCCACTGGGGGCGGGCACAGTCTGACCTGGCCCCGCCCCCAGCCATTGGCCACGCCCCCGCTCTGGCCCCATTGGCTGCCTGGCCCCGCCTGGCTCTCCTGGGATTGGCTGAGACCCCGCTGGGCTCCACCCCTGACGGCCCCGCCCACCTGGCCGAGCTCCTCCCCGGCGTCGACGTCACCTTCAGCTGATTGGCTGCTGCGGCTGCTGCTGACCACGCCCCCGTCTCGTTCGGCGTGAGCACTTCCGGGTTCGGCTCCACCCATTCCGGCGTTCAATAAAGGATGGCCCAGTTCAAACCAGTTCAAACCAGTTTGTCCCTGTTTGTCCCAGTCCCTCCCAGTCTGGTCCCTGTCCCTCCCAGTTTGATCCCAGTCCCTCCCAGTTGCCCAAACCTCGCCCCGGTTGTGCCACCGCCAAATGCGTCACTGCCAAATAGTGATCCACCACCCAGCCATGGGGCGAGGCCTTGCCAAATAGTGAGCCAAGCCCTGCCCTGGAGGGGGGGTGGGGGAGGGGAGGGGCGTTGCCAAATAGTGAGTCAGGTGTTGCCAAATAGTGAGCTCAGGGGGCCTTGCCACATTGTGAGCCGTTGAGTCATCCCCTTTGAGAACCCCTGCCACAAAGTGAGCCTCGCTCCCTCTGCCACATAGTGAGCCATTGAATTACCCATAGAGACACCCCTGCCACATTGTGAGCCATTGAATTACCCATAGGGACCCCCTGCAACATAGTGAGCTATTGATTTAGCCTATTGGGATCCCCCGCCAAATACTGAGCCATAGCCCTCTCCCCATATGGGACCAGACCCCCCCGCCATATAGTGAGCCATTAATTTACTCTATAGGGAACCCTTGCCACAAAGTGAGCCTCAACCCTCTGCCAAATTGTGAGCCATTGATATAGCCGATAGGGACTCCTCTGCCAAATACTGAGCCAAAGCCCCCTCCCCATATTGAGCCATAGGACCCCCTGCCACATAGTGAGCCATTGATTTGCCCTATAGG
>NW_005055111.1:17787-19152 GCF_000277835.1 Geospiza fortis
TTTTGGGGATTTCCAAATTTTGAGTCATTTTTGGGGCCATTCTGGGACTTTTTTTTCATGGGAATTTCGGGGGAGATTTTGGGAAAATTGCGGGGAAGAAATTGGGAATTTTGGGGAATTTTGGGAAAATTTGGGGAAAAATTTTGAGAATGTTTGGGAATTTGGGAATTTTGGGACCCCCCTGACCCCGAATGTGAGCCCCTAAACCTCAAACCAGTACAAACCAGTATAAACCAGTATAAACCAGTACAAACCAGTATAAACCAGTATAAACCAGTAAGCCTGAATCCCCTCCCAGACCATTCCCAGTCCCTCCCAGTACAAACCAGTAACCCCCAGTCCCCATTTCCATTGCTAAAGCCAATTTTATTTCCCATCTAATTTGCATAAATCTGCATATTCATGATGTGGGCGGGGCCAGAGCCGTTCCCAGCCCCTCCCAGTACAAACCAGTAACCACCAACCCTCACCGGCATTGAGAACATCGACTTTATTTTGCATCTCATTTGCATAAATTTCCATCCTTAACGCCTCCGCGGCCGGCGGTGGGCGGAGCTTCCGGCGGGGGCGGGGCCTGTTCAGCTGTGGGGGGAGGGGAGAGGAGTCAGACCAGTATAAACCGGTATAAACCAGTTCAAACCAGTATAAACCAGTTCAAACCAGTAAGGATAAACTCATTCCCAGTCCCTCCCAGTATAAACCAGTAACCCCCAATCCAATCCCAGTTCATCCCAGTATAAACCAGTAACCCCAAAGCCCCTCCCAGTATAAACCAGTAACCCCAAACCCCATCCCAGTACAAACCAGTAACCCCAAACCCCATCCCAGTTTGATCCCAGTTCCCTCCCAGTCTCTCACCTGCTCCGTGCTGCTCCGTACTGGTTTGTACTGGTCCGTACTGGTTTGTACTGGTTTGTACTGGGAGCCCCTCCGGGTCCCTCCTGCGCTTGGCGGCCTCCAGGGAGCGGCTCAGGGCCAGGGCCCGGCACTGGTTTATACTGGGAGTTACTGGTTTGGACTGGTCTGGGGCTTTTCCTTACTGGTTTGTACTGGGAAGGGCTCTGGGGTTACTGGTTTGTACTGGGATGGGGTTCGGGGGTTACTGGGAGGGACTGGGATGAACTGGGAGGGGGTTCGGGGTTACTGGTTTGTACTGGTTTGGACTGGTTTGGGGTTCGGGGTTACTGGTTTGTACTGGGAAGGAACTGGGAGGGCTCTGGGTCTTACTGGGATGAACTGGGACGAACTGGGATGAACTGGGAACACGTTTATCCTGACTGGTTTGGGGTTTTCCCTTACTGGTCCATACTGGTCTGTAGTGGTCCGTACTGGTCCTTACTGGTCCGTACTGGTCCTTACTGGTCC
>NW_005055111.1:19841-22870 GCF_000277835.1 Geospiza fortis
TCCCTCCCAGTCTGGTCCCAGTCCCTCCCAGTTTGATCCCAGTCCCTCCCAGTTGCCCAAACCTCGCCCCGGTTGTGCCACCGCCAAATGCGTCACTGCCAAATAGTGATCTGTATCCCAGCCCTAGGGCGAGGCCTTGCCAAATAGTGAGCCAAGCCCTGCCCTGGACGGGAGGGGTGGGGGGAGGGGGGGTGTTGCCAAATAGTGAGCCTGGGCGCTTGCCACATACTGAGCCATTGAGTTATCCCTATAGAGAACCCCTGCCACAAAGCGAGCCGCACCTCATGCCACATTGTGAAGCCATTGAATTACCCATAGGGACCCCCTGCCACATAGTGAGCCATTGAATTACCCATTGGGACCCCCTGCCACATAGTGAGCCATTGACTCACCCTATAGGGAGCCCCTGCCACAAAGTGAACCAACCCCTCTGCCAGATTGTGAGCCATTGAATTACCCATAGGGACTCCCTGCAACATAGTGAGCCATTGATTTAGCCTATTGGGATCCCCCGCCAAATACTGAGCCATAGCCCTCTCCCCATATGGGACCAGACCCCCCCGCCATATAGTGAGCCATTAATTTACTCTATAGGGAACCCTTGCCACAAAGTGAGCCTCAACCCTCTGCCAAATTGTGAGCCATTGATATAGCCGATAGGGACTCCTCTGCCAAATACTGAGCCAAAGCCCCCTCCCCATATTGAGCCATAGGACCCCCTGCCACATAGTGAGCCATTGATTTGCCCTATAGGTATCCCCTTGCCACATTGTGAATCTGACCCCCCCTGCCGCATAGTGAGCCATTCATCCACCCCATAGGGGCCCCCCTGCCAAATAGCGAGCCGAGCCCCCTCCCCGTATTGAGTCATAGACCCCCCTGCCACATAGTGAGCCATAGGTTTAGCCTATAGGGACCCCTCTGCCACAAAGTGAGCCACAACTCCCCTGTCACATTGTGAGCCATTGATTCAGCCTATTGGGATCCCCTTGCCAAATTCTGAGCCAAAGCCCCCTCCCCATATTGGACCAGACCCCGCCTGCCATATAGTGAGCCATTTCTTCAGCCCGTCGGGACCTCCCTGCCACATTGTGAGCCATGGAACCCCCTGCCAGATTGTGAGCCATTCATTTGCCCTATAGGGACCCCCTGCCACAAAGTGAGCTTCATTTCCCCCACCGCCACATAATGAGCCATTGATTTACCTATAGGGACCCCTCTGCCAAATTCTGAGCCAAAGCCCCCTCCCCATGTGGGGCCAGACCGCCCTGCCACATTGTGAGCCATTGATTTGCCCTATAGGGATCCCCTTGCCACATTGTGAATCTGACCCCACCTGCCACATAGTGAGCCATTCATCCACCCCATAGGGGTCTCCCTGCCAAATAGCGAGCCTAGCCCCCTCCCCATGTTGAGTCATAGAACCCCCTGCCACATAGTGAGCCATTGGTTTAGCCTATAGGGACCCCTCTGCCACAAAGTGAGCCACAACTCCCCTGCCACATAATGAGCCATTGATTCGCCCTATAGGGACCCCCTTGCCGAATTCTGAGCCACAATTTGGGGCATTTTGGGGATTTTTGTGGGGGGCCTCAGGGGGATTTTTGGGGGAATTTTGGGGAATTTTGGGAATTTGGGGATTCCTGAATTTTGGGGACCCCCCCGACCCCGAATTTCCCCTCCCCCACCCCCAAACTGGGCAGATTTCGGGTCATTTTGGGACCGTTTTGGGCCATTTTTGGGGACAATTTTTCGTGGGAATTTGTGGGGAAAAATTGGGAAAAATTTGGAAAAATTTTCAGAAAAATTTTCAGAAAAATTTTGGGGATTTCCAAATTTTGAGTCATTTTTGGGGCCATTCTGGGACTTTTTTTTCATGGGAATTTCGGGGGAGATTTTGGGAAAATTGCGGGGAAGAAATTGGGAATTTTGGGGAATTTTGGGAAAATTTGGGGAAAAATTTTGAGAATGTTTGGGAATTTGGGAATTTTGGGACCCCCCTGACCCCGAATGTGAGCCCCTAAACCTCAAACCAGTACAAACCAGTATAAACCAGTATAAACCAGTATAAACCAGTATAAACCAGTATAAACCAGTATAAACCAGTATAAACCAGTATAAACCAGTATAAACCAGTACAAACCAGTATAAACCAGTATAAACCAGTAAGCCTGAATCCCCTCCCAGACCATTCCCAGTCCCTCCCAGTACAAACCAGTAACCCCCAGTCCCCATTTCCATTGCTAAAGCCAATTTTATTTCCCATCTAATTTGCATAAATCTGCATATTCATGATGTGGGTGGGGCCAGAGCCGTTCCCAGCCCCTCCCAGTACAAACCAGTAACCACCAACCCTCACCGGCATTGAGAACATCGACTTTATTTTGCATCTCATTTGCATAAATTTCCATCCTTAACGCCTCCGCGGGCCGGCGGTGGGCGGAGCTTCCGGCGGGGGCGGGGCCTGTTCAGCTGTGGGGGGAGGGGAGAGGAGTCAGACCAGTATAGACCAGTATAAACCAGTTCAAACCAGTATAAACCAGTATCGACCAGTTTAAACCAGTTCAAACCAGTAAGGATAAACTCATTCCCAGTCCCTCCCAGTCCAAACCAGTAACTCCCAATCCAATCCCAGTTCATCCCAGTTCATCCCAGTAACCCCAAACCCCCTCCCAGTATAAACCAGTAACCCCCAAATCCCCTCCCAGTACAAACCAGTAACCCCAAACCCCCTCCCAGTACAAACCAGTAACCCCAAACCTCCTCCCAGTTTGATCCCAGTTCCCTCCCCGTCTCTCACCTGCTCCGTGCTGCTCCGTACTGGTCCGTACTGGTCCGTACTGGTTTGTACTGGTTTGTACTGGGAGCCCCTCCGGGTCCCTCCTGCGCTTGGCGGCCTCCAGGGAGCGGCTCAGGGCCAGGGCCCGGCACTGGTTTATACTGGGAGTTACTGGTTTGGACTGGTCTGGGGCTTTTCCTTACTGGTTTGTACTGGGAAGGGCTCTGGGGTTACTGGTTTGTACTGGGAT
>NW_005055112.1:0-8424 GCF_000277835.1 Geospiza fortis
AAACAAACAAAATATGCAATGCTATAAATGTGATGAACTTGGTCACCTCAAAGTGGAATGTGATAAGGACATTGTACAGAGATACCCCTCCACTGGTTGTTCCTCCACTGTGTGCTTAGACTGTAAAGAACATTTTAAACACTGTCTCCAGCTTCAGTATCACCAGCAGATCCAGCATCAGCCCTTTGAACAGCAGCACCAGGGAAACTTCCCGCAAAGCGCAGGGTGGCCCTGCGCGATGATACCAAATGCCAAGCCGTTCCGTACCCCTTTCCTCACCATCCCAGAAAGCCCGAGCACCAAGAGACCATCTGTAACGATGAGGAAGAGCTCCAAGTCTCCGAGGCCTACCAATATGTTCAGGCAGGGACACCATGCATGCTGGTAAGTGCCCTTTCCATCCAGCTTGAGGATAAGGAGATCTACCAAATTCCAACTGGCAAATTTGGACCTTCTGATGGACCAAGGGACATTTTAATCACAGTGGACTCTAGTATTGGACTGGACCATTTGCAAGTATTGCCAGAAGTCCAAACTGTGGGACCAAGGGATGAAATTACTGTAAGCACAAAAGTTCCTCACAGAAGATTATGACTTTCCACTATTCCTGAAGACAAAAAGACTCTCTGTTGAATTTTATTCAGTCAGTGTTTGCACTGTTATCAATGAACTTTTCAGACAATGGGGTTTGACAGGATGGGTTACATCTTTTGTTAAAGGAATTTTTTGGATCGTAATAATTGTTTTTATCATTTTAGTCATATTTCCCTGTCTAGTTAAGTGTATGCAGAAGTCCATTGGGGAGGCCTTCCTAGTAAGAAAAAACAGGGGAGTTGTAATATCCCATGAACTGCCTCCCCCCCCCACCCGGGTCAATTCCCAAGGGCATTGCACCATAGAGTTCATTCCTCCTGGGGGAAAAGAAAAGACTCCTCCATGGACTTCTGTCTCACTGATCCCTGTTTTCTCCTTTCTGTGTTCCCTCATTGACTGGATACCCCTGATGGCTGTGCCCTCTCCCCTTGAGACCAATCCCCTTTGCCCTGCCCTTAGCTCTGCCCCCTACCCCTTCCCCTTCTTAAACTGTCTGCACCATGTGGTTGCTCTCTTTCTTACTGGGTACCCTTCAGCCACCACATGTGATATACTTCGCTGAAACAAAACCTTGCAAAAGGAGCCTTCTGCCTCTCTCGCTGACCCAGCTGTGGTGAGTGTTGTGTGTAGATCTGACTGTGTTGCCTGAATGTTAACGCAACCTGCTTTTCTACAGGAGAGGTTTGTTGGGGACAGATAATAGGCAGCAGCACCCACCATCCAACTCCCTCATTTTTAAAATGGTTTGTAGTTTTATCTGCTGTTTCTTTTGTTTTCAAATCATGTATAACGTATGGAGATATGCGTAACTATTCTGTCCTCCTTCCATTTAAAAAAAGATCTGAAATTTGGGTACCTTTAAACCTTACTCGAGTGTGGGAAGGACAGGATGGTGTCATAATTGGCTCAAATAGTCCAAGAAGAAATCCAAACTACTAAGAAACAAGTTTGCAGATTTCTGGGTTGGTTAATCTTTGCTATTGTTTCTGCCATAATAATATTAACTGCAACCTCTGTGGCTGTCACTGCCTTTACTCATTCCATTCAAACTGCCCATACCATGCAACAAGCTTTAACTAATATCACAAAAGAATTACAAACACAAGAAAACATTGATAAAGAAATATTGGAAACATATCCATAATTCCTAATGTGTCACTCCCCTTCCATGGAATGACACGGAACAGAACTGGGAGACAATTAAAAACCACCTCCAAGGGGCCTTTGATAAATCCTTACAAGAAAATATAGTCACTTCACACTCAATTAAAAGATCAGCTCAGAACTTTACAAACTCTGCAGGAACAAAAGGTGTTGACAGATCTGAAAAATTATCTTTCTTAGCTAAATCAAAAAATTGGTTTTCTGGGATAAATTTACGAGTTTAGGTTTTCATTAGACTGAGTTGTCTGGCAATGATATTCTTTCTAATCTTCTGTCTTGTCTTTTTAACATAATCAGAGCTCTTAAAAGCATGCAAAAACAAGTCATGGTTACCTTAGCTTTATCTATAACCCCAATAAAAACAAAAAGGGGGAGATGTGCCAAAGAAACAAGCCTGACACTGCAGAAAATTCCTGGGAAGCACAGAAGAATCCAGATTACACACTATCTGAGATCAGGAAAGGCATCCTGTTTCTTCAAAAGCCTGCAAACCTTGAAGAAACTAGCAAATTGGCAGGCCAACAGATTTATTCCTGCTTTCTACAGAAGAAAGAAGCTCCCCATTTTCCAGCAGAAGCTGAGCCGGGCCCTGCATGGCCTTTCCGCTGGTATGGGCAGGGAGGGAAGGGAAGCCCGAGTTGCGCCGTGGCATGGCCCAGGCTGCTGAGAGTCTGCCTGGCTACTTCCTGTCGCTGCTGAGTTCCCGTGCAGCCCCCTCAGGGCGGCTGCTGAAAATCCTACACTGCAAGCAGCTGTGGTCGGCGCCCAGCAGAGATCATGTGACCAACAGCGAGAGGCCAATTCCTGATGCAGGCCCAGGTAAGATTAAGTCTTTCAGCGCACAGATGAAACCTACAGGCATCAATCCTCTCCTGACTCAGAGAAAAGGAAAAGGTGAAGACATGTGAGGAAATCAACATAGAGATACCAAGGTCAGTGAAGAAGGAGGAACCAAAGCCCAGAGGGAGGAGAATGAGGAGATGCACTGGCTCGGGCTGAAATTCTTGTGTAAAGCCATGGTGAAGACATGATCCATCTAACTATTCCCCTGTAATTCATGAAGTGCATGGAGGGATGGAGCATTCAAACCACAGTCCATGAGCAAAGGCACCTGTGCTGAAGCAAGTAGATGTTGAAGAAGCTGTGATCTATTGAGAAGCTTGAACAGACAAGAGAACCCTTGCCTCAGGGATAGAAGAGGAGAACTTTTGCTCCCAGGGATAGAAGAAAAGACCCTTTGCTTCTATTCTAGAACAGCTCATCCTTAAAATTGCACCCCATAAGCTGAGATGGCCCTCAAAAACAGTTGTGGGAAAAACTGTAAGTCAATGGGAGGGACTTTCACATAGCAAACAGAATTCCTTTTCCTGGGCAAACTGGTTTACTATGAAATTAAAGCCATGAGAGAACTGTTTCTTGTGGAAAAGTTTCTATGGCATGGCAGGAGAGACTCCTCTTCCTAAGAGAATTGAAGAAAATATTTATTTTGAAGTGGTAAACTGACTGAAAATCCCAGGTTTTGTCTTTTTATGTTGTAGGTGAGAAAGAGGAGCTGGGGGGAGGAAAAGTGTTCTAAAGGTATATTCTGATTCTTACTATTCTTCTTTTAGTTCTGTTAATAAAGCTTTCTTTAGACCTTTTAAAGTTTTGAGCCTGCTTTGCTCTTCTTCTAATCCTTATTTCACAGAGAAAAAAAGAGTAAATAATTTCAATGGGTGCACTGACGTTTGGCCAGCGCTCAACCCGCTACATTAATCGGTCTTCCGGGAGAAACGGGGGGGGGGGGGTTCCCATAGTGTAGCAGTTATCACTTTCGCCTCAGACATGAAAGGTCCCTGGTTTGATCTGGGGTGGAAACACCAATTAATATAGTGGGTTTGGTTCACCATCTGAGTCACAGCACCAATTAAATTGGTGTTAAGGAGTTTTATTCAACTGGTTTTGGTAGATTTGGTGACAGTTATTGGCAAGCCAGCCAGGTGATCTGTCTTTAAGCCTCAATGGATCCACAGTCAGCAGATCTCCAGCTGGCACCAAGGGATTCTTGGGGAGACCCACTACTGCAGACCATCAAGGGGCTTGAGGCAAGATCCCTGGGGTAAGCAAAGGCATAATTTCAATTATTTGTCTTGGGGGATTATTGACAGGGGGGATACTAACCCCACATTAAGCTTAATTCTGATAATGGGGTTGAGTCCCCTGGCAGGGTTTAAGTCCCTGTCCTGTCTGTTAGTAAGCTTACCAGGGGTTTGAGTTCCCCAGGTCCAGAGTTCATGTTCCCAGGACTATTAGGGGTTTGTGTCTCCTTTGGTTAAGGGGTTTGATTTCCCTCTGGAAGCATTGTACCCAGTCAGGCAGCAGTAGCATCTTGGCTGTGCCTGGACGAGGGGTTTCAATACCTTCTGGAAACTTAATGCATTGTACCCAGCCAAGCGTTCCACCATAGCCACACCGGCAGTAAAGAGAAAAGGAGGAAATAACCCATTGTCTGCACTGTGGCACCCACATACTGCTCCGTGCTGTGCCACCGCAAGCGCTGCATGACGAATTCCCAGCGCAAGCAAAAACAGACAGGCAAGCAGGCCCTTCCCCCCAGCAGCAGCTTAGCCATAGAGTGTGTGGCTGTTGCCATCTTTTCTCTGAGTGGTGGGGGGGTAAGGAAAGAAGCAAGAAAGAGAAAAAAACAAGTTTACAACACAGAATCTGGAGCCTGGCCCTTCTGCTGCCACCACCAACTTGCACGGCTCCCCTGCCACCAAGAGGAAGTCCAGATCACATACCTGGGCAGTCCCCCCAGCCCAGAAACTGCTGCAGAGATTCTCCACACCTGTCTGAGGTACTTGTTGAGTTCGGTTTTTAATGGTTGTTGCTATTCAGTGGGTTTTTATATTTGTAGTATTGAATATGGGTAGAGACCCACTACATAAATCTAAACTAATCCAATATTGTAACCAGTGGTGGCCAGTATATAAACTGGATGATCAGGCTAAATAACCAGGAAATGGTACCTTCGATTACAACATCATTTTACAACCAATATTATTTGGTAGATGTAGGGGGTTAGGTTTCTTTCCTTTTGTTCCTTTTTACTTATAGAATTTTTTTCCCAGAAGTTTCTAGAACACATTAATAACTGGGTACTTAAGAAAACAAAAGAAGTGGCCAAGCCTCATGGGTGATGCCATAAAAAGGCTGACCTAGAACAGAGATTAGACAGAGTTCATAATTTTCCCCCTTTAGAGGCTCAACAAGACCTTTACCTTGTTGAGTGTCTATTCTAAATATCTACTAATAATAGGTATTTGTTAACAGATAAGTATCTAACAATAGTAAACAACTATCAATATAAACATCTAGTAATAAACATCTGAAACCGTAAATATCTAATAGTAAATAAATATCTAATACTAGATAAATATCTAATAACAGTAAATATCTAACAGTAAATACCTAACACTAGATAAATACCTAACAATATTATTAATAATAAACAATAATATACAGTAATAAACATCTAACAGCAGTTATGTCTTGCACACTCGGGTATCATGCAAAAAAGAATAATGATTATTGTGAACAGTTCTTTAGGCACAGAAGAGGAATAATTTAAATTATGTTTTTGTCTGCATCAGTCTCTGTTTTTACAGTTGTTTCAGGAGCAGAAGCTTTCTTAACTCTGGAGTAGTGAATCCAAGGTCCTTTGCCAGCAACTTTGACTGCAGTGAGGGTGGTCAGCAGGACTTGGAATGGTCCTCTCTACTTGGCTTGTAGAGGATCACTGTCCCACCACTTAACATAGGCCCAGTCTTGCGGTTGGAACGGATGTGCAGGTGTGTCCAGTCCTATGGGTCTGGATAGCACAATGTAATTCTGGAGTTCCTGTAAAGTGGAACCTAAAGCCATTAGATATCTCTGAAAATCAAGTTTTCCCTTCATGTGAATTTCACCTGGAACATGTGAAATCTGATATGGTCTGCTATAATATTTCATAGTAACTAATGTTATCCCTCCGCCTTGGTTGTATGCGGATTCTCAGTAAAGCCATAGGCAAGGCCTGAACCCATGTCATGGATGTTTCCTGACAAATTTTGCTAATTTGTGTTTTGAGGGTTCTGTTCATATGTTCAACTTTACCACTCGCTTGGGGTCTATAAGGTGTATGCAGATCCCAAGAAATTCCTAAAATCCAACTAATTTCTTTAACCACTGTTGCAACAAAGTGTGGTTCCCTATCTGATGACATTCCCAAGGGAACCCCAAACCTTGGAATTATATGATGGGGCAAAACTATTACCATTTCCTTGGCTGTGTTAGTGCAACAGGGGTAAGCTTCCAGCCATCCACTGAAGGTGTCAATTATACCAGTATGTACTGGTATCCCTCTTTGCATGGTACTCTGCAAAATCTATTTGCCAGCAATCTCCAGGAAGATCCCCTGCTTTTGTTACTGCTAATACAACTCTTTTTCTTGTCTCAGGATTGTTTTTACAGCAGATTTCACATTTGCTCACACTACTGATTGTATAATATCAGTCATTCCCTTTCCTATTACTACCTTTTTTAGATGTTTCAGAAGATTTTCAACCCCAAAATGTGTTTTTTCATGTTCTCTCTGAGCTAACTCTCGAAGGATCGGGATGGGACTACCACCTGGTTTGCTGGTGTAACAGCCCATCCACTTTCTGTGATCTCAGCTTTAAGGAACTTAGTTTGTGGTTGGCTTGGTCATATTTTGGGGTTAACCAAGACAAATCAATCTCTTTTTGTGGAATTACTGTGAGAATACTTTTTCCTGCAATCCCTTCTGCTGCTTTATCAGCAAAGTGACTTTCCAATTCTGGAGTGGTTTTCCCTTTTTGGTGACCTCTTGTCTTGGTTTGAAAAGACTGTTGTTGTTACTGGATATCACATACCAAGCCCTGGGATTGACTGACAGGGGCTTCTCCCAATCAGATCTCATATGAAGCTGCAAGCATTTCACTGGTCAGATCCTGAGGGGGCATGGAGTTCAGACCAATGAGAATACCCAGACCAGGTCTTTCAAAAGTCTTTAAAAAGGGTAGCCTACAGAATAAACTTCCTCCGTGCCACATGAACATCTGGAGGTGAGGTGTCTTTTTCTCCTTGCCCCTCACCCCCCCACTAGCAACGTAACAAGGTGTCTGCTTAAGGAAGGCAGGAACCTCCCCTGAAATGGAAAATGTAAACCCTCTCCCTCCAAATTGTCATAATTTTGAAATTAAAAGGCTCCCAGGCAAACGTATGGGAATCGGAATAACAGTTCTTTACTAAGAAAACTTAAAAAAAAAACAAATGTAATAGTACAAACAAAAAAAACCTATTGACAGTGTCAGAACACAACCTGACACCCTGTTGGTCAGGGTATTGGTAGCAGTCCAACTGAATGGTGGCTGCAGTCCTCCTGGAGTGACAGGTGTGGTTCTGTTGAAGCAGTGATCCTGTAGAAGGGTGTAGGTTTCTTCTGAAGATCCAGTGGTGGTGTAGATGGGCCTGGTCTTCCTCTGGGAATCCAGTGGAGAAGACAGCTCCTCTGGGACTCCAGTGGGAAAAGGCTAGCTGTGGTCTTCCAGACCTCTGATTATATCCAGTTAAGAATGCTTGGCTCCTCCCTCTGGGCAGAGCTTCTCACAATGGGATGATGTAATTTTATCCGTCATGCAGTGAGACTCAATGGCCCATTAACAGACAATATCTCCCTGGAGAGAGGATTGTTTGTGGAAGAGATAAAGAAAACTGCCCAATTAAGAGAAGATAACTGCTCCACAGATAGGAATAGAATGCACACACCCATTTCCAACCTAAGACACCTCTACAATGCATGATAGCTACTTCTGCAGGTTTTTTAATGCGCTCTAAGAGGGCAAGTATTTGTTCAGCATGCTTGATTTGATTACCTTGAGCGTTCAGAAGTCCTCTCTCCTTCCGGATGGCTCCATGGGCGTGGACAACACTAAATGCCTATTTAGAGTCTGACATATCTGCTGGCAGGGCCTTTGCCTCGATCACATTATCCTGTGTGGTCACTGCATAGCCTGTCATCCTTTTGTCATTTTTCATAAAGCTTCTCCCATCTGTAAAAAGTTCCCAGTCTGGATTTTCCAGGGGCATGTCTTTCAGGTCTGGTCAGCTGGAATAGATCTCTTCAATTGTCTGCAAACAATCATGTTCAGGCTCATTGTCAATTAAGGTGGAGGACAAAAACATGGCAGGGTTAACAACAGAAGTAGTTTTCAAGGTAACATCATCTTGCTCTAATAACAGTGATTGGTATTTAAGCATCCGATTACCAGATAACCATTGTTCCCCCTTTTGTTCGAGTACAGTTGCCACTGCATGGGGTACATACACTGTATGGTGTTGCCCCAGGGTAAGTTTTCAGGCCTCTTGGATTAGGATGACTGTGGCCACCAGAGCCTTAAGGCACCCTGGTCAGCCTTGGGCAACATTGTTTAGCTGTTTAGAGAAATATGCCACAGCCCTTTGTTGGTTCCCCAGGTGCTGTGCTAGCACCCCCAAGGCCACATTCAGTCTCTCATGTGTGAAAAGTTCAAAAGGTTTAGTTAAGTCTGGCAGTCCCAGTGCTGGAGCTGACATCAGAGAGCGTTTCAGCTGTTTAAAAGCTGCTCTGGTGTTTTCAGTCCATAT
>NW_005055112.1:8915-16705 GCF_000277835.1 Geospiza fortis
CCCGCCCAGCTCGAAGCCGGGCAGGGGAGGCCTTGCCTCTTTGCTGGCCGGAAATCCAAGAGAGCGCCCAAGGGAGTGCTCTGCTTCTAACCTCTGTGTTCTCAGAGGCGCATCCACCCTCAGTGGCCAAGCCTGGTGTCAATTTAGAATCTGAATGCCTATTGGCCTCTGGCCACTCCATTCCCAGAAAACCTGTTTCCTGTAAACCCACAACACAGGGTTAACACCAAAAGTTGTTTTCATGGTAACATCATCTTGTTCTAATAAGAGTGATTGATATTTAAGCATTCAATTGCTGGATAACCGATGTCCCTGTTTTTTTTCGAGTACAGCTGCTACTGCATGGGGTACATACACAACAATGTGTTGCCCAAGGGTGAGTTTTTGGGCCTGCTGGTTCAGGATGACAGTGTCCGGCCACAGCTTTCAGGCACCCTGGCCAGCCTTGGCCAACATTGTCTAGCTATTTAGAAAAATAGGCCACGGCCATCCGTTGGTTCTCGAGGCACTGTGCTAGTACCCCCAAAGCCACTTTCAGTCTCTCATATGTGAAAAGTTTAAAAGGTTTACTTAAGTCTGGCAGTCCCAGTGCTGGAGCTGACATCAGAGAGTGTTTCAGCTGTTTAAAAGCTGCTCTGGTGTGTTCAGTCCATATGATAATTCCCTTTTCGGCTGCTTTTAATGCTCCATATAGGGGTTTTAGCAGCAGTCCACAATTTGCTATCCACAAATTACACCAACCTACCATTCCCAGGAAAGCTTGCATCTCTCTTATGGTTTAAGGCTCTGGGAGTCGACAGATGGCCTCTTTCCATTCTTTGCCGAGCTGTCGGTGTCCACAGAAGATCTCAAGCCCCAAGTAAACCCATGCTTCTTTAGTAATTTGTGCTTTGTCTTTGGAAACTCTCTACCCACTCAGTCCCAGGAAGTTTAATAAACTTACGGTAAGTCATATAAAGTCATCTCTGGTTCCAGCTGCAATCAGGATGTCATCCACATATTGAAGAATAGCTCCTTCTGGCTCCTGTCTTTTCCAGTTCTCATTCTTCTGCTAGCTAGTTTCCAAATATTGTTGGGCTGTTCTTGAAATCTTGGGGTAAAACTGTCCACATAAGTTGACTTTTTCTTCCTGTCTCGGGATTTTCCCATTCAAAAGCAAAAAGCTCTTGGCTGTTTTTGTGCACAAGAATGCAGAAAAAGGCATCCTTCAGGTCTACAGCAGTAAACCACCCTAATTTATCTGTCAGTGTGGTGAAAAGGGTGTAGGGATTAGATACCACTGGGTGTATGTCCTCCGTAATTTTGTTAATTGCTCTCAAATCTTGTGCTAACCGATAACTCTTGCCATCTGCTTTTTTAACTGACGTGGCCACCAGAGCCTGGGATAGCTCTGGAGAAACTCCAGCACCATGCCAGGAGTGGAGAACAGATGAGGTTTGGATTTTACCTGCAGCTGAACCCGAAAAGCAGCTTGTTCTGCAGTGAAGAATGTCACAGCCATGGCAGGGATCAGACAAAGGAGAAGGAGGAAGCTCTCTGGTCTTGAGGTTATAAACAGGGAAAGGTTTATTCCAAGTGAAGGGATCAGGAACAAAAGAGCCTTGAGCACTACTGTGCAAAGGGTTTCATACAGATACAACTCAGAGAGTGGATACAAACAGCGCAAAGAGCTAACCAATAGGGAATCCTCAGGGGAGGAGTGAGGCGATTACATCAAGTGTATGGGGGCCAATTGGGGAAGGAAGGTGGAGAGGATGGGTCACATGGGCCAATGGGGCTTCGAGGAATAGGAGAATTCCAAAGGGGTGGTGTAGTCAGGGATTGGCCCAAGGTGAGAGTAGCAGAGAAGGTTCAGGAACAAAGAGGCTGGGTTACCTTAACAGGCAGGGGAAGAGCTAGAACAAGGGGTGGGGAATGGCATGAGGGACAGCTTTGAGGGAGGGTAAAACCCAGGGATAAACCAAGTCAGGGAGAACATGGGGGTGCAACAGAATGAACCACTTAACAAGCAATCAATAAAGTAAATTCGAAGTGCAACATTTAACAGCTAAAATGGGGGTGTTAAGTTTGGATTCACATTGCACTAAGAAACCATGTTGTAGGAATTTTTCAGTTATAGATACTAATCCCTTCAGTTCTCTAATTTCAAAGTTTTTGCGCCCTCTGCTGCTGTGGGAGGATCATCGCATCTGCCCTGCCTGGCTGGGGAGCCACCAGTGCCCCTGCTGGCTGTGACCGTGACTACACCAAAGGGGAAAGTGCCTGCAGCCAAGAGACAGCTGTTGCTGACTTTCTGGGGAGGGGTAAGGTTCCACAATTTCAATATTTAGCATCTATTTTTTTTTTTTTTGTTAATAAACAGGGGAGTTTTTTCACTTTCACCTCCTGGTATCAATTTCTCTCATTGGCAGAAGAAAAGGGAGTTAGTGAAGCTCATTCTCCTTAGAGGAGACACTTATTCCAGGGTGTTTTGTCCTGAAATTAGTCTTGAAACAGAGACAGTAGCTAAAGTATTTGAAGCCATTCTCAAGACCCAGAACCCAGACTGGGGGGATATTCAAGTTCTGCTAGATAATCTATTACACAGAAAGAGAAATGATAATCAGGACTGCTAGGAAGGAGGTGGAAAGGATGGAAATAGAGGTCAAGATATCAAGAACAGGAATAGTTGAGGAGCATTTTCCCTCCTGGGACCTCCAGTGGGACCCCAACACCAGGGAAGGGAGAACTTTGCTGGCCCTATATCAGAAATGTATATAATTTTGCTTTAAATGTGCAATGCCAAAGGCAATCAATTGGTCTAAACTTTATGAGATTAAACAAGGGCCGCATGAAACCCCAAGTGAATTTGTGGAACACCTCAAGGCAACTGCCAGGAGATATACTAAAATCAATACAGAAAACCCAGAGGAAGATGTACAGCTGGCTTCTTTGTTTATAGGGAAGGATGTTGCAAAAGCTGGAGGAAGACAACTCTCGTGACTTGGGGAAACTTTTACAAGTGGCCTGGGCATCTTTTAATAACAGGGAGAAGAAGAAGAAAGCAAGATCAAGGGGAGGGAAAAAGAGAAGGAGGAGAAAGAAAGAACGAAAATAGGAAATGGAAAGGAAGGAGAGAGAAAAATGATGCCTCAGGTTTTAGCTTTTATATTTTTCAGATTCTGTGCTGCTTTAGTGTGTGGGTCTGGGCTTCATATAAGGGGATAGTAAGCTCTCTTCACAGAGTAGGTAGACAAAACAAAAGAAATGGAAGATGGGAATAGAAAAAAAGAGAAGTAGGTAGAGATATAATACTAATAGCAGCCTTGCAGAGGGTGCCATCTAATGTCAGAACAGGGAGAGGCTTGGCCCCAATGTCAAGCTGAACCAATGTGCATATTATAAAGGTTTTGGACACTGGAAACAGGAATGTCCCCCTGAGCAGAGGAGGGTAGGGGTAAAAGAACTATCCCTACACCAAGAATGATGGGGATCAGTGGGAAAAACCCCAGCTGAACCAGTGGTTACCACAGAGCTGGGGAAACAGAAAATTTGCTTTTTAATAGACACCGGGGCTACTTATTCAGTATTAAATAAAAACAAAGGAAAATTAAGTCAAGAAACTGTAAATGTTGCTGGTACAACAGGGAAAGCAGAAAAATGAACCTTCTTTAACCTTATTAAATTTGGAAAACTATGGAGAGCACACCAATTTTTATATATGCCAGAATGATTGATTCCTCTTTTGGGAAGAGACTTGTTTAGTAAATTGGAGGCTCAGATTATATTTAAAGATGGAGAAATGCAATTATTGGTACCTGAGACTAAGGCCATCCAGGCCAGAACTTTAATGTTGCAGGGAACATTGGAAACAGACAATTCTGGAGGAATATCAAAAGTCATAGACAATGCATTAACACCCTTGGTTTGGGCCAGCAGAACTCCAAGATGTTCCTGACAAGCTCAGCCTGTAAGCATTGCCCTAAAACCTGGATCCAAACCAGTAAGGCAGAAACAATATGCTTTAAAATTAGAAGGTAGAAGAGGAATCGAGAGCTTAATAAAAAAATTCAGGGATTTTGCATTATTGATAGAATGTGAGTCAGAATATAATACTCCTATTTTGCCAGTTAAAAAGCCTGAGACAGGTAGGTACAGGTTAGTACAAGACCTACGAGCAATCAAATAAATATTCCAGGATATCCACCCTGTTGTAGCCAATCCTTATACTCTATTAACAGCCCTAACGGAATATCACCAATGGTTTACAGTGATAGATTTGAAGGAAGCCTTCTTTTGCATACCTCTCGATAAGCAAAGTCAGAACATATTTCCCTTTGAATGGAAAAATCCCTAAACTGGCTGGAAGACTCAGCTTACCTGGACTGTGTTACCACCAGGATTCAAAAATAGTCCAGTGATTTTTTGGGAACCAAATGGCAAAAGAATTAGAGATCTGGAAGAAGTAGAACCCCAAAGGGTTGGTCCTGCAGTATGTTGATAGCATCTTACTAGCAATTGAAACTAATGAAAAGTGCATGGACTTGACTATCAGTCTTCTAAATTTCCTAGGCCAAGAGGCTACAAAGTATCTCAGGAAAAAAGCTCAAATCATGAAGCAGCCGGTTACCTACCTAGGGTTTGAAATAATACCAGGACAGCGGAACTTTGGAATGGACAGAAAAGAGGCCATCTTCCAGGTACCTCAACCTGTGACTGCCCAAGATTTAAGAGCATTCTTGGGCATGACAGGGTGGTGCAGATTGTGGCTCTAGAATTATGGACTTTTAGTTAAACCGCTGTATGAGCTTTTAAAGGAGGCCCCGAAAGTCCCTTTGATTTGGACTCCTGAGACTGAACATGCATTCCAGAACTTAAATATGGCCCTGATGTATTCACCCACCTTAGGACTTCCAGACTTAACAAAACCCTTTGAGCTTTTTGTGCATTAACAACAGCACTTCACCCTTGCAGTTCTGGCTCAGAAGGTAGGAGACTTCAAGAGGCCTGTGGGGTACTTTTCAAAACAACTTGACAACATCAGCCTGATATGACCCAGATGCCTGCAAACCATAGCAGCAACTGTTTTTCTCATCTAAGAGGCCAGGAAATTGACTTTGGGACAAAAGATAGTAGTGTATACTCCTCAAACCGTAATCAATGAATTAGGCAAAAAAGGGGGGCATTGGAGTTCCCTGAGCCATATCCTGAAATATCAGACTGTTTAATGGAGCCATTCAGGAACAGGAGGTGGAGCTTTCTTTGTTCCTGAGTGACTATTCATAAGAAGGCTGAGTAGGTGAGTTGCTTGCATTGAGAGCCATTCAGGAACGGGAGGTGGAGCTTCTTTTGTTCCTGAGTGACTGATTATAAGAGGCCTCAGGGGAGCACAGCGACCTGGAGCGCGGCAAACAGGACCCAGCAAACAGGGGCATGGCACATCTCTGGGGCGTGGTCACAGCAGTTTGTGCAGCAGTTCACGCAGGCAGGGTTGCAGGTTTTCTTGATAATAAGATGTGCAGTGTGTTGTTTGAGGTATTTCTGTTGGCTGCTTGATTTCGGGCTTTCTGCTAGTAATGGTTTTAACACGGTCGAAAACTGTAGCTGGTACAAGTGTATGTGACCAAGTGGAGCCCTCCAGAAAGGATGTGTCTGTACAGACCCATTCCGGCCTAGAGTGTTTGAGCTTATCGATGGTTTCAGAGGGTGTTGTGAAGGAGGCCTGCCTGTGGTGTGAACAGGTGAATGACCTCCTTTCACTGATAGCCGAGCTTAGGGAGGAAGTTGAAAGATTAAGGAGTATCAGGGAAAGTGAAAAGGAAATAGACTGGTGGAGTTCAGCCCTTACATCTTTAAGGGAGGCCCACCAAGAGTCAGAGGACTCATATGCCTCTCACTCTCAGGCAATAGAAGGGCACCTGGGAGATGAAGGGGAGTGGAAATGGATCCCTGCTCGGGGAGGTAATAATAAAAATTCCTCCTGACCACCATCCCTTAGCCAGGTGCCACTTCAGAATAGGTATTGAGACAGAGTAGAAATTCTCCAGAGTAGAAATCCATTTTGATTTAGGTGAAATGTACATCTTTGAGTCTGTGTAGCCTGACTGCAAGGCCTCAGGTCAACCTGACCTAGGAATTCTTTCTGATAAAGAAGAACTCGTGGCAAATGTTGCGCGAAATTCGTAAAAATGAATATGTATGAACCTATTGTGAAATTGTATGCATATGTATTTGAGAGGGGGATAAGAAGGGACCTGAAGTTCCCAGAGGTAGGCATGCCTTTTAAGGAGAGTAATCTCTGCATGTGTCCGGTGCTGTAATAATAAACATACGGGCTTTACAACTTTCACAAAGTTGTGGAGTTTTTGGCTATCTCCGCAAAGCAGTACAAGGTACTGGGTCTAGAGAGCCAGTCAGATGATGTAGAAGAAAATTATCTGCCCAGTGAGTCTCCCAATTATGAGTCGTCTGTAAGACGTATCACTGCCTCTAACATCAAGAAGAAAAGAAGGGTAATTGTAGTGGGTGATTCCCTTCTGAGGGGAACAGAGGGCCCCATATGTCAACCAGACCCATCCCACAGGGAGGTCTGCTGCCTCCCTGGGGCCTGGGTATGAAATATCACTGACAGACATCCTGGGCTGATTCAGCCCTCTAATTATTACCCACTGCTGATACTCCAGGCTGGCAGTGATGAGATTGAAAAGAGGAGTGTAAAGGTGATTAAAAGGGACTTTAGGGCACTGGGTCAAGTGGTTGATAGGACAGGGGCACAGGTAGTGTTCTGCTCAGTCCCTCTGGTGGCAGAGAAAAATGATAAAAGAAATAGGAGGACTCACATCATTAACAAGTGGTTCAAGGGTTGGTATCATCAGCAAAATTTCGGATTCGCTGATCATGGGGCAACTTTTACGGCACTTGCTCTACTGGAACCAGATGGGATACATCTTTCTGTAGAGGGCGGAAGGTTTTTAGCTTATGAACTGGCAGACCTTGTTGAGAGGGCTTTAAACTAGGTCTGAAGGAGGAAGGCGATACATCTGGGCTGTCTGGAAGCAGGCCCAAGGATGATAAGCCTGAGTTAGGAGAGAAATCAGTAGCCCAGCTGAGGTGCATGTATACCATTGCACACAGCATGGGTAACAAACAAGAAGAGCTGGATGCCATGGTGCAACAGCAGAACTATGATGCAGTCGCCATCACAGAAACATGGTGGGATGACTCACATAGTTGGAGCACTGCACTGGATGGCTACAAGCTCTTCAGAAGAGACAGGAAAGGGAGAAGAGGTGGAGAGGTGGCCCTTTATATTAAGGAGGCTTTTGATGCCATAGGTATTGAAACTAATGATGATGAAGATGAATGCCTATGGGTAAGAATTAAGGGGAAGGCCAACAAGGCTGACATCCTACTGGTAGTCTATTATCATCCACCCAACCAGGAAGAAGAGATGGGCAATTAATTCTATAAGCAGCTAGATACTGTTTCAGGATCATCAGCCCTTTTTCTTGTAGGTGACTTCAACCTACCAGACATCTGCTGGGAACTTAATACAGTAAAAAAGAGTCAGTCCAGGAAATTTTTAGAGTGTGTGGAGGACAACTTTTTGTCGCAGCTGGTGGGTGGGCCCATGTCCTAGTTTAGGGCAAATTTAGGGGAAAACCTCCAAAGGGGGCCCCTCCAGAAAGCAAACCCACACGACCCCTCCCCCAACTGGTTCGGGAAGGATTCCTCAGAGAGAAGTGGAAAGAACCTGTTTATTTAACAAGCAAAGCACCCCCCAGCACACAACTGAACAATACTGGATGACA
>NW_005055112.1:16861-22708 GCF_000277835.1 Geospiza fortis
AAGGGGAAGGCCAACAAGGCTGACATCCTACTGGGAGTCTGTTATTGTCCACCCAAACAGGAAAAAGAGGTGGACAACTTATTCTATAAACAGCTAGATACTGTTTCAGGATCATCCGCCCTTGTTCTTGTAGGTGACTTCAACCTACCAGACATCTGCTGAGAACTTAATACAGCAGAAAAAAGGCAGTCCAGGAAATTTTTAGAGTGTATGGAGGACAACTTTTTGTCGCAGCTGGTGGGTAGGCCACAAGGGGAGGGACTATGTTAGACCTGCTCTTTTCAAATAGAGATGGGCTGGTGGTAGATGTAGTGGTTGGAGGCCACTTGGGGCAGAGTGATCATGAAATGATAGAGTTCTCAATATTTGGTGAAATGAGGAGGAACGCCAAGACTCTTACATTGGACTTACGGAGGGCAGACTTTGGCCTACTTAGGAGACTTCTTCAGAGAGTTCCTTGGGAAGCAGCCCTTAAAAACAAAGGAGTCCAGGAAAGGTGGGTGTGCTTCAAAACAGAGATCCTGAGGGCACAGGAACAGACTGTCCCTGTGTGCTGAAAGATAAGTTGACAAGGTAAACGTCCAGCTTGGATAGGCAAGGAGGTTTTGAAGGAACTCAGGAATAAAAGGAGGATGTACCATCTTTGGAAGGAAGGTCAGGTCTCTCAGGAAGTATTTAAGGGGGCTGCTAGAGCATGTAGGAAAAAATTAGGGAGGCCAAAGCTCAGTTTGAACTTAAAATGGCAACTTCTGTAAAGGATAATAAAAAATGTTTTTATAAATACATTAATGGTAAAAGGAAAGGTAAGACCAACCTTTGTCCTTTACTGGATGAGGGAGAGAACTTAGTAACTGCAGATGAGGAGAAGGCAGAGGTGCTTAACGCCTTTTTTGCCTCGGACTTAAGTGGGAAGACGGCTTGTCTCCAGGTCAACTGTCCTCTTAGGTTGGTTGATGGTGCCAGGGAACAGAATGGTCCCCCAATTATCCAAGAGGAGGCAGTCAGAGAACTTCTGACATGCTTGGATATTCATAAATCTATGGGATCAGATGGGATCCATCCCAGGGTGATGAGAGGGCTGGCAGATGAGCTTGCAAAGCCACTCTCCATCATTTGCCAGCAATCCTGGCTCACTGGCAAGGTGCCAGATGACTGGAAGCTGGCCAATGTGATGCCCTTTCACAAAAAGGGTGGGAAGGAGGATCCTACTAATTATAGACCAGTCAGCCTGACCTAAGGAGGATTGTACTAATTATAGACCAGTCAGCCTGACCTAAGGAGGATTGTACTAATTATAGACCAGTCAGCCTGACCTAAGGAGGATTGTACTAATTATAGACCAGTCAGCCTGACCTCAGTACCTGGCAAGATAATGGAGCAATTTATACTGCGTCATCATGCAGCATCTACAGGATGGCCAGGGTATTAGACCCAGCCAGCATGGGTTTAGAAGGGATAGGTCGTGTTTGATCAACCTCGTCTCCTTTTATGACCAGGTAACCCGCCTGGTAGATGCAGGAAAGGCTATGGATGTTGTCTATCTGGACTTCAGCAAGGCCTTTGACACTGTCTCCCACACCATACTCCTGGAAAAGCTGGCAGCCCACAGCTTGGACAGGAGCACTCTTTGCTGGGTTTGGAATGGGCTGGATGGCCAGGCCCAGAGAGTGCGGGTGAACGGTGCTGCATCCAGCTGGCGGCCAGTCAGCAGTGGTGTCCTGCAGGGGTCTGTTCTGGATGGCCAGTTCTGTTCAATATTTTTATTGATGACATGGATGAGGGGATTGAGTCTCATTAGTAAATTTGCAGATGACACCAAGCTGGGAGTATGCGTTGATCTGTTGGAAGGTAGGATGGCTTTGCAGAGAGACTTGGAACAGCTGGATAGATGGGCAGAGTCCAATAGGATGAAGTTTAATAAGTCCAAATGCCAAGTCCTGCATTTTGGCCACAATAACCCCCTGCAGCATTATAGGCTGGGGACGGTGTGGCTGGACAGTGCCCAGGCAGAAAGGGACTACTGGTCGACAGATGGCTGAACATGAGCCAGCAGTGTGTCCTGGGGGCTAAGAAGGCCAATGGCATCCTGGTCTGTATCAGGAATAGTGTGGCCAGCAGGACCAGGGAGGTCATCCTTCCCCTATACTCAGCACTGGTGAGGCCGTACCTTGAGTACTGTGTCCAGTTCTGGGGCCCTCAGTTTGGGAAGGACGTTGAGATGCTTGAGCATGTCCAGAGGAGGGCAACGAGGCTGGTGAGGGGCTTGAAACGCAAGCCCTATGAGGAATGACTGAGGGACCTGGGGTTGTTTAGCCTGGAGAAAAGGAGACTCAGAGGTGACCTTATCACTCTCTACAACTTCCTGAAGGGTAGTTGTAGTCAGGTGTGGGTTGGTCTCTTTCACCAGGCAGCAACTGACAGAACCACAGTCTCAAGCTGCGTCAAGGGAAATATAGGTTAGATATTAGGAAAAAGTTTTTCGCGCAAAGGTTGATAAGGTACTGGAATGGTCTGCCCGGAGAGGTGGTGGAGTCACCATCCCTGGATGTGTTTAAAAAAAGACTGGATGTGGCACTCAGTGCCATGGTTTAGTTGAGGTGTCAGGGAATGGGTTGGACTCGATGATCTTTAAGGTCTCTTCCAATCTTGTGATTCTGTGAAGATGAGTTAAAAGTAACCACAGTGGTACATCCAGCCCAATTCCTGAGCACCCTGATACAAGGAAAAAAGCAACTAACCCATGATTGCTTATAGACAAGTGAGCAAGTTTACGCAAGCTGACCAGACCTACAAGACACACCAATTGAAGATCCAGAGATAGAGTTCTTTACAGATGGAAGTAGCTTTGTGCAAGATGGAAAATGAAGAGCTGGCTATGTGGTAGTCATGTCAGCCAAGGTAATAGAAGCTGCACTGTTGATGTTACAAATTGTAAAGGACAAACACCAGCAAATTCACCGGGGAATGGATGCTATGGTGAAAAGTCTACGGATTCAGATATTTAGTGTCTGTATGACAAAAATTGTCAAGTCTCTTACTGAAAAATGCCTGATATGTCTTAAAATAATCCTTTGAATTCAAAAAGACCATCTCCTTGGATCACTAAAGAGGAAACACCTCAGGAAAATCAGTTTGCCAGTAATCTCCAGGAGTATTGCACCAACAAAGATACAGGTATCTCCTAGTGTCAGTAGATACCTTTTCTGGGCGGCCAGATGCTTTCCCCTGCCGCACCAAAAAGGCTAGGGAAGTCATCAAGGTACTCCTCAAAGAGATCATACCCAAGTTTGGAGTGGCTATAGGGATGTCATCTGATAGGGGACCACATTTTATAGCTGAAGCAACTTAGTAAACAATCTGGTATAAATTGGAATTTATATACTCTATGGAGACTGCAATCTCGTGAAGCATGGACAGACGACTCTTCAACTAATTAAAGTTGAAAAGTGGTATGTTTATTACAGCGTCGCACACAAGTGGAATAATTTTCAAAGGCATGTGTGAAGAATCACAGGCTCTGGGTCTCTATCTAAAAAAGTCTGATATATTCATATAATTCCCAAAACACCTAATCCATATTCATTACCTAACTCCGCCTACCCCGGCTTCGTATTAAAATGTATTATAATTGAGTCCAAGCTTCCTTTATGCTTGAGCATCCTTTCACTTCAAATGAGTTGGTGGGTTTTGAAATGGGTTGGTGGTCTTCTGAGGTCAAAGTGACCCTTTACTTTTGCCTTGTTGGCAGGCTTTTGGACCCCTTGACTATAGCTCAAGTTTTGGGACCCAGTTGCAGGTCATGGTCCTCTTCTTTTTCACAATTAGATCTGCATCCCATCCTGCTTCTTTAAACACAGTAAAGACAAATACATGATTTATATCTTAGCCTTAACTATTCCATCTGCTAATAATTAACTATCCCTTATTATTTCTACTCTTCTTGCTATACTCTTAATTGTTTCTATTTCCCCTAACTAAATCTAGCTAAACTTTTAACTCTTTCAGTTTCTTTAAAACCTTCATTCACTAGCAGAAGGGTAGAGTGAATGAATCAAACTTTAAGGAGACAAATTAGCAAAATGTGTCAGGAAACTTTCTTGAAATGGCCACAGGTGTTACCATTGGCTTTGTTATGAATTAGAATACTGCCCTGAGCTAATCTGAATGTGAGCCATATGAGTTGATGTGATGCCTTAAGTTTTAGCTTTCGTATTTTTCAGATTCTGTGCTGCTTTAGTTTGTAGTTCTGAGCTGCATATTAAGGGATGGTAAGCTCTCTTCACAGAGTAGGTAGACATAATCTCAGAATCTCTGCTGGTCAGAGTGACTCTGAGATACTTACAAGCCTCTTTTCCCAGCCCGGCAGTTGAAGAAGGAGTCAGGATCCTTTTGTTCTCGTTCTCAAGGTTGTTTATTATTTCTTATCTATAACATTCTTTCTCCGACCCACCGCAGGTCTGTCTGGCAGGTTGGGTTGAGGCACGCTGCCTGCCTCAGAGGCAGTGTTATCTTTTTATACTAAAAACTATGTGTACATTATTTAAAATAACTTCCCAATACCCATCACCTATGTTAGTGAGTTTCTACTCTAAACCAATCTAAAAGTGCCACCATCACCCAGAAGATGGAGACCAAGAAGAAGAAAGAGAAAGACTGGACACGTCCAGATTCCTCCCTCTTGCCCCCTGAACCCCCATTCTAAAACCCCAAAAATCTATTTTTCACCCTGTGATAAATTCACTATCATTCTACTTAAACTTTCTTGACTTGTAATTCTTCATATAAAGGTTGGTAATTGTTTTTCCTAAGGGCTAAATCAAAGGCACGAGCCCTCCAGGGCAGCCAGAGGAATTTTTTGGGTTCTGACAACATAACAATTCCTTTTCTAGCACAGGACCAAGGACAATCGATACAAGTTACAGGCCCAAGAGCATAAACAATGGTGGACTGAAGAGAGAAAAACAAGAAGGATTGGACTTCCTAACGTAAAGCTATAACTGGACAATTAACTCCAATATGCTAATGGACCAAAACTTATAAAAGTGTGAGACCTTGTGACCAGTCATCCATTTTGTGACCATTTTGGGTTCATCTTGGGTGTAGCTCTGGCCGGGGTCTTGTTCTGCCCAAAGTGTATCCATTAAGGCCTTTTAATAAATCCCTACTTTATTCTTTAGCTCCATCTAGCCTCTGTTCTAGGTCAGCCTTCTCAAGGCATCATATCTCTGGGAGACCGTATTCTGGTGCAACTTTCCCTTGATCCGAGGAACAACTTGGGAATTAGGAAATAGAGCAATATATTATTTCTTTAGGGAAATCCTTGAATGAACTAAAAAGGTTTATCATTCTCTCAGAACATCCTGCCCTAGACATCCCAGTTCATTTATTTCAGCTCAGGGATCATGTATACATGAAGACCTGGAAATCAGAACCACTTCAGGAGCAGTAGAATGGACCTTATCTAGTTCTGTTGACTACTAAAACAGAGACAATAGAACTATTTTTGGGAAAATAGGAGGTAAGAAGTGTCCAACAGAGTCTCATAGTCTCGACCAATATTTTCTGGATTTGACCTTAGCAGATTCAGGATGCCAAGATGCCAGATTGTTAGATTTATGTGTTACTAAAAATCACACCCAAAATGTTTCAGACTTGCCAGAGTGTCAAACTCTCCAAAGCAAGCCTCATACTTGGACAAAGCCTTTAGAAGGACAATGGAAACATTTGGGTGTCATGGTTTGAAAGACAGGCTGTTGTATTGCACTAAATAGTTTATTTAGTTGTTGTTTTGCACTGGATTATTAGAGATTTTCACAGAACAGTCTTTATATTGCACTGAATAGTTTA
>NW_005055113.1:0-1644 GCF_000277835.1 Geospiza fortis
TGGGGAAAAATTGGGGAGAAATTGGGAAAAAATGGGGGGGAAAAATAGGGGCAAAATGGGGAGAAAAATGGGGGGAAAGAGGTGGGGAAATGGGGAAAATAGGGGGGAAATGGGAGCAGGTTGTTGTCCTTCATCATTTTCTGGGGGGGAAAAAAATCAGGGAGTTGGGGGAAAATGAGAGTGAAATGGGGAAAATGGGAGGAATGGACATGGAGGGACAAATGGACATGGAGGGACAAATGGACATGGAGGGACAAATGGACATGGAGGGACAGACGGACAGAGGGACAAAAAGACATGGAGGGGGAGGACATGGAGGGACAAATGGACATGGAGGGACAAATGGACATGGAGGGACAAATGGACATGGAGGGACAAATGGACATGGAGGGACAAATGGACATGGATGGACAAATGGACATGGAGGGACAAACGGACATGGAGGGACAAACGGACATGGAGGGACAAATGGACATGGAGGGACTGACGGCCAGATGGACAAATGGACATGGAGGGACAAATGGCCAGATGGCCAGATGGACAACACACAGATGGCCAGACGGCCGGACAGACAAACGGACGCGGACAGACATTCCCCACCTTGACGGAGTAGGCCAGCGAGATGGTGACGGCCAGCGGGAGCCCCTCGGGCACGGCCACCACCAGCACGGTGACGCCGATGATGAAGAACTTGACCCAGTACTGGACGTAGACCGGGGCGCACTCGGCCAGCCAGGGCCGGCCCTGCACCACGAAGGTCTCGATGACGAAGTAGAGCACGAGGATGATGACGGTGATGGCCGACATGGCCAGGCCTGCGCGGGGACACCCTCAGGACACGGTCCCCCCCACGAAAGGTCGCCGTGCCCCTGTCACCCCGTCTGGGGACACCGAGCCCTCTGATGTGCGCGGTCACTGGGGTCAGCTTGGCCGGCTTTGTCCTTCTTGGGGACGCCCTGTGTCCTTGTGCCCACCCTGTGCCTGATGTCCCCACACTCAGGACATGTCCCCAACCCTTTGTCCCCTCACTGGGGACCCCCGACCCCCCAATCTGCATGGTCAGTTGGGTCACTTTGCCCTGCAGGACCGATTTGTCCTCCTTGGGGACACCTCAGGGACACGTTACTGGCCTGTGGGGTGCCACCATGCTCAGGAAACGTCCCCAAGGTCCCCAACCCTTTGTCCCCTCCTTGGGAACCCTCAACGCCCCAGCTGGGGGCCCTGCAGGACCAATTTGTCCTTCTTGGGGACACCTCGGGGACATGTCCCCACCCTTGGTGTTGTTCAGCCACCCCTCAGGACACGTCCCCAGTGTCCCCAACCTGCCCACAGTGTCCCCACCCCTCAGGACACGTCCCCAGTGTCCCCAACGTGCCCACAGTGTCCCCGCCCCTCAGGACACGTCCCCAGTGTCCCCAACCTGCCCACAGTGTCCCCGCCCCTCAGGACATGTCCCCAGCCCTTTGCCCCCCGATTTGGGGACCCCAGCCCCCACCTGCCTTCCCGATCTGCACGGCCAGCTGGGTCAGCTTGGCCTGGAGCACGGACTTCTCCTTCTTGGTGCCACCTCGGGGCCGCGTCCCCGGCCCGTCGGCCGTGTCCCCTCCCTCGGCGCTCTTCAGCGGCTGCATCTCCATGGCCACC
>NW_005055113.1:1825-3346 GCF_000277835.1 Geospiza fortis
TGGGGGACACAGGGAGGGGGCTTTGGGGTTGTCCCCACCCGACCCCAAAGCACCTTTGGGTTGTGGGGTGTCCATGGCGCCATCCTGGGGCTTCCCTGTGGGACAAACGGGGGGTGGGGACACCCTGAAATGTGACCCGGGAGGGGGACAGGGAGAGCCCCCGGGGTGGGGACAGGGAGGGGAGCGGCAGTGGTGGCACTGCTGGGGACAGGGATGGGAGGGGTGGAGCACATGGGGACAGAGGGGACAGAGGGTCTGGAGACCTTGGGACAGAGGGGACAGAGGATTTGGAGACCTTGAGGACCCTGGAGACCTCTGGAGATCTTGGGGACAGAGGGTCTGGAGACTTTGGGGACAGAGGGGACAGAGGGGTCTGGACACCTTGGGGACAGAGTGGGAAAGAGGGTCTGGAGACCTTGGGGACAGAAGGTGACAGATCCCACAGGGTCACCAGCCTCCCACAGTGCCACCCAGTGCCACCTCCCATGGGGCCATCAGCCACCCAGTGCCACCTCCCATGGGGCCATCAGCCACCCGTGGTGCCACCCAGCACCAGATTCCTTGGGGACAGTGCCAAGCAGTGCCAGCCCCCTTGGGGACTGTTCCCACGGAGCCAGCAGCCACCCCCAGGTGTGGCGTCACCTTTCTTGTCCCTGCCGTCGTCCTCGTCGTCCCCCGCGGCGCCCAGCAGGGTGAAGATGATGCCGCTCTGCGAGTTCACCCCCACGGCCGTCACCACCATCCTGCCCGAGCCCTCCATGACGTGGGAGCCTGGCGGGGACACCGCGGGTCACGGAGCGGTCCCCTGGCTGTCCCCCCCGTGTCCCCAAACGTCCCTCACCCGAGAGCAGCAGCGGGTCCTTGTCCAGGGACTTGCGCACGTGGTCGCTCTCGCCGGTCAGGGCGCTCTCGTCGATCTTGAGGTCGTTGCCCTGGATCAGGACCCCGTCGGCCGGCAGGAGGTCACCTGGGAGGGGACAGGGCCACCATGGTGTCACCTGGTGTCCTGGGGTGTCCCCAGACCAGGCATCAGGGCTGTGTCACCACGGTGCCACCAGAACTTTGTGGTGTGTCCGGGTGTGACCATGGCCCCTGTGACGTCCACAGGAGTGTCCCTGGATCAGGTGTCAGGGCTGTGTCACCATGGTGTGACCAGGACCTTGTGGTGTGTCCTGGTGTGTCCTGGTGTGTCATGGAGTGACCATGGACCCCGTGATGTCCACGGGAGTGTCCCTGGATCAGGTGTCAGGGCTGTGTCACCATGGTGTGACCAGGACCTTGTGGTGTGTCCTGGTGTGTCCTGATGTCCCCTGGTGTGCCCTCGTGTGCTCATGGGTGTGGGGACACAGGAGGACGTGGGGATGGGGACGCGGTGATGGCATCGGGATGGGGATGGTGACACAAGGGTGGGGACAGAGGATGGGGACACGGGGATGGGGACAGGAATGGCATCAGGATGGGGATGGGGACAGGGGATGGGGACAGGGGATGGGGACAGGAATGGCATCAGGATGGGGATGG
>NW_005055113.1:4136-5193 GCF_000277835.1 Geospiza fortis
GCCCTCCAGGCGTCTCTGCAGGCCGCGGAACTGGCGCTCCTTGCTCCAGTCGTTGGACGCCGTCACCAGCACCACGCAGGCCACCGAGAGCAGGATGGCCGCGCCCTCGATCCAGCCGGCCTCCGCCTCGCCCTCGTCCTCCGCGCCCCCCGACGCCTGCCCGCACGCTGGGGACGGCGGGGACGGAGGTGTCACACGTGGGGACAGCGGTGACACATGTGGGGACATGGGTGACACACATGGGGACAGCGGGACGGAAGTGTCACATGTTGGGACATGGGTGACACACGTGGGGATAGCGGTGACACATGTAGGGACATGGGCGACACACGTGGGGACAGCGGGACAGAGGTGTCACATGTGGGGACAGCGGTGACACATGTGGGGACATGGGTGACACACATGGGGACAGCGGGGACGGAGGTGTCACACATGGGGATATTGGTGACACATGTGAGGACATGGGCGACACACGTGGCGATAGCGGTGACACACGTGGGGACAGCGGGGACGGAGGTGTCACACGTGGGGATAGCGGTGACACATGTAGGGACATGGGCGACACACGTGGGGACAGCGGGACAGAGGTGTCACATGTGGGGACATGGGTGACACACGTGAGGACATGGGCGACACATGTGGGGACACCAGGGACAGAGGTGTGATACGTGGGGACATGGGTGACACACATGAGGTCATGGGCGACACACGTAGGGACATGGGTGACACACGTGGGGACACCAGGGACACATGCAGGGACATGGCCAGGGGTGTAGGATATGTGGGATGGGGATTTGGGGACGTGGGGACACAGGGATGAGGATATGGGGACCTGAGGATGGCAGTGAGGATGGGGACAGGGGTGGGGACACAGAGCTGGGGATGGCAGCAGGATGGGGACACAGAGCTGGGGACATGGGGACACAGAGCTGGGGACATGGGGACAGCAGATAGGACACAGGGCAGGGGATGGCAGCAGGATGGGGACACAGAGCTGGGGACATGGGGACAGCAGATAGGACACAGGGCAGGGGATGGCAGCAGGATGGGGACACAG
>NW_005055113.1:7155-7445 GCF_000277835.1 Geospiza fortis
CACAAGATGGGAACAGGCTTCGGGAGAGGGGCAGGGTTGGGGACAGGGGGACAAAGATGGGGGCACAACTGGGGACACGGGGACAGCACTGAGGCCACCGCGGGGGGCCTGGGGACAGGTGTGGGAACATGAGAGCAGTGCTGGGGACAGCGCTGGGGACACGGCTGAAGGCTTGGGGACACATTAGAGCCGGGGGACACCGAGCACAGCGCGGGGACAGCAGGAGGGACGGAAGGGGGGACAGCAATGGGGACATGGCTGGGGACAGGGCCAGCCCCACAGCCCCTCAC
>NW_005055113.1:7455-8070 GCF_000277835.1 Geospiza fortis
CACCACGCGGAAAAACCCACCGCCCCCGCTCTGCAAAACCCCGCCCACAGCGGCGAAAGCCCCGCCCCCAGCGCGGCACAGCTGGGCACACGTGGGCTCCCAGTAATTCCCAGTAAGTCCCAGTTTGCCCAGTGAGCCCCGGGCAGTCCCAGCGTCCCCAGGAGCTCACGGCTCTCCCAGTGCTCCCAGTATGTCCCAGTTCGCCCAGTGAACCCCAGTAACGCCCAGTGAACCCCAGTAACCCCCAGTTCACCCAGTGAACCCCAGTAACCGCCAGTGCCCCCAGTAACTCCCAGTAACGCCCAGTATGTCCCAGTTCACCCAGTGAATCCCAGTAACCCCCAGTGCCTCCAGAAACTCCCAGTTCACCCCAGTAACTCCCAGTACCTCCAGTTCACTCCAGGAACTCCCAGTTCCTGCTCACACCTGTCCCTGACACACCTGGACACACCTGGCCCTATCACACCTGCACATCCCTGACACACCTGGTCACAGCTGGTGACACCGCTCCCCACCACACCTGGCCACCGCTGGCCATGACACCTGGACATTCCCGACACACCTGGACACACCTGGCCACCCCTGTCCCCACCACACCTACACACACCTGGCCAT
>NW_005055113.1:9307-12562 GCF_000277835.1 Geospiza fortis
AGGGCCAGGCCACCCACCCACCCGGGGGGGCACGGGGGGGACACAGGGGACAGGGAGGACACGGAGGACACGAGGGACACGGGACAGAGGGACAGGGGGACGCGAGGGACAGAGGGTGTGGGGACACCGGGGACAGTGTCAGCTCAGGGGACACCCTCCTGTCCCTTTCCTGTCCCTTTCCTGTCCCCATTCCTGTCCCATCCTTGTCCCCATCCCAGTCCTCAATCCTGTCTTGTCCCTGTCCCATCCCTGTCCTGTCCCCATCCCAGTCCCCGTCCTTCTCCCTGTCTCATTCCCGTCCCTGTCCCATCCCTGTCCTGTCCCCATCCCTATGTCCCCATCCCTGTCCCTGTCCCCTTCCCTGTCCCATCCCTGTCCATTCTTTGTCTCCATCCCTCTGTCCCCATCCTTGTCCCCATCCCAGTCCCCGTCCTTCTCCCTGTCTCATTCCCATCCCTGTCCCTGTCCCATCCCTGTCCCATCCCTGTCCCATCCCTGTCTCCATCCCTGTCTCCATCCCTGTCCCCATCCCTGTCCCCATCCCTGTCCCTGTCCCAGTGTCCCGATCCCTGTCCCCATCCCCGTACATTCTTTGTCCCCATCCCTGTCCCTGTCCCTGTGTCCCGATCCCTGTCCCCATCCCCATACATTCTTTGTCCCCATCCCTGTCCCTGTCCCAGTGTCCCGATCCCTGTCCCTATCCCCGTACATTCTTTGTCCCCATCCCTGTCCCTGTCCCTGTGTCCCGATCCCTGTCCCCATCCCCATACATTCTTTGTCCCCATCCCTGTCCCTGTCCCAGTGTCCCGATCCCTGTCCCTATCCCCGTACATTCTTTGTCCCCATCCCTGTCCCTGTCCCTGTGTCCCGATCCCTGTCCCCATCCCCATACATTCTTTGTCCCCATCCCTGTCCCTGTCCCAGTGTCCCGATCCCTGTCCCTATCCCCGTACATTCTTTGTCCCCATCCCTGTCCCTGTCCCTGTGTCCCGATCCCTGTCCCCATCCCCATACATTCTTTGTCCCCATCCCTGTCCCTGTCCCAGTGTCCCGATCCCTGTCCCTATCCCCGTACATTCTTTGTCCCCATCCCTGTCCCTGTCCCTGTGTCCCGATCCCTGTCCCCATCCCCATACATTCTTTGTCCCCATCCCTGTCCCTGTCCCAGTGTCCCGATCCCTGTCCCTATCCCCGTACATTCTTTGTCCCCATCCCTGTCCCTGTCCCTGTGTCCCGATCCCTGTCCCCATCCCCATACATTCTTTGTCCCCATCCCTGTCCCTGTCCCAGTGTCCCGATCCCTGTCCCTATCCCCGTACATTCTTTGTCCCCATCCCTGTCCCTGTCCCTGTGTCCCGATCCCTGTCCCCATCCCCATACATTCTTTGTCCCCATCCCTGTCCCTGTCCCAGTGTCCCGATCCCTGTCCCTATCCCCGTACATTCTTTGTCCCCATCCCTGTCCCTGTCCCTGTGTCCCGATCCCTGTCCCCATCCCCATACATTCTTTGTCCCCATCCCTGTCCCTGTCCCAGTGTCCCGATCCCTGTCCCTATCCCCGTACATTCTTTGTCCCCATCCCTGTCCCTGTCCCTGTGTCCCGATCCCTGTCCCCATCCCCATACATTCTTTGTCCCCATCCCTGTCCCTGTCCCAGTGTCCCGATCCCTGTCCCTATCCCCGTACATTCTTTGTCCCCATCCCTGTCCCTGTCCCTGTGTCCCGATCCCTGTCCCCATCCCCATACATTCTTTGTCCCCATCCCTGTCCCTGTCCCAGTGTCCCGATCCCTGTCCCTATCCCCGTACATTCTTTGTCCCCATCCCTGTCCCTGTCCCTGTGTCCCGATCCCTGTCCCCATCCCCATACATTCTTTGTCCCCATCCCTGTCCCTGTCCCAGTGTCCCGATCCCTGTCCCTATCCCCGTACATTCTTTGTCCCCATCCCTGTCCCTGTCCCTGTGTCCCGATCCCTGTCCCCATCCCCATACATTCTTTGTCCCCATCCCTGTCCCTGTCCCAGTGTCCCGATCCCTGTCCCTATCCCCGTACATTCTTTGTCCCCATCCCTGTCCCTGTCCCTGTGTCCCGATCCCTGTCCCCATCCCCATACATTCTTTGTCCCCATCCCTGTCCCTGTCCCAGTGTCCCGATCCCTGTCCCTATCCCCGTACATTCTTTGTCCCCATCCCTGTCCCTGTCCCTGTGTCCCGATCCCTGTCCCCATCCCCATACATTCTTTGTCCCCATCCCTGTCCCTGTCCCAGTGTCCCGATCCCTGTCCCTATCCCCGTACATTCTTTGTCCCCATCCCTGTCCCTGTCCCTGTGTCCCGATCCCTGTCCCCATCCCCATACATTCTTTGTCCCCATCCCTGTCCCTGTCCCAGTGTCCCGATCCCTGTCCCTATCCCCGTACATTCTTTGTCCCCATCCCTGTCCCTGTCCCTGTGTCCCGATCCCTGTCCCCATCCCCATACATTCTTTGTCCCCATCCCTGTCCCTGTCCCAGTGTCCCGATCCCTGTCCCTATCCCCGTACATTCTTTGTCCCCATCCCTGTCCCTGTCCCTGTGTCCCGATCCCTGTCCCCATCCCCATACATTCTTTGTCCCCATCAGGGACAGAGGGGACAGACAGGGGACAGGGGGACATGAAAATGTAAATGATGGGGCTGTAGATGGTGGCTCTATGCCATAGCCTGTACCCCATACCCCACATCCCATACCCCGTGTCCATAGGTGTCCCCAGGTGTGTCCCCAGCTGTCCCCAGCCGTCCCCAGGTGTGTGCCCAGGTGTCCCCAGGTGTGTCCCAGCTGTCCCCAGGTGTGCCACTCACCTGTCTGTTCAGGAAGACGTAGCTGATGGGGCTGTAGATGGTGGCCCTGTCCCAGATCCCATACCCTGTACCCTATAGCCCATACCCCATGTCCTGGCTGTGTCCCCATGCCCACAGCTGTCCCCAGCTGTCCCCATGCCCACAGCTGTCCCCAGCTGTCCCCAGGTGTCCCTCACCTGTCTGTTCATGAAGACGTAGATGATGGGGTTGTAGATGGTGGCGCTCTTGGCGAAGAAGGCGGGCAGGGCGGCGGTGAGCGGGTGGAAGGCGTAGCCGGGGTTGGCGGCGGCGAAGCAGGCGAAGATGGTGTAGGGCCCCCAGCAGAAGCAGTAGGCCAGGATCATCACCACCACCATGCGCGACACCTCCTTCTCCGCCTTCTGCGTCGACTCCGACTCCTTCTGCTGGGCCGCCACCTG
>NW_005055113.1:13724-16385 GCF_000277835.1 Geospiza fortis
ACCCCCTGGGGACACTGGTGCCACCCCTGTGACCCCCTGGGGACACTGGTGCCACCCCCCCAATACCCCTGGGGACACTGGTGCCACCCCAAACACCCCCTGGGGACCCTCGTGTCACCCCTGTGACCCCCTGGGGACACTGGTGCCACCCCTGTGACCCATTGGGGACACTGGTGCCACCCCCCAACACCCCTGGGGACACTGGTGCCACCCCGGGCCCCCTCCCCACCTGCTCCAGCCGAAGATGGGGGGCGCGGTCCAGGCGCAGGACCAGATCCAGGAGAAGAGGACCCCGGCCACCGCCAGCTTGCCGTCGAACTTGATGTTGCCGAAGGGTTTGCACACCACGAACCAGCGCTCCCAGGAGATGATGGCCAGGGACCAGAGCGCCGTGATGCCTGCAGGGGTTTGCGGTGGTTGTGGGGCCGCCCCATAGCGCCCGGGCCCATAGAGAGCGGCCCTATAGAGCTCAGACCCATAGAGCCCCATAGACAGCCCCGTAACATCCAGTCCCTGCTGTGGGGAATGGGACCAGGAACTGCAGCGCTGGGATGGCTGGAGCGGTTTGGGGTGGTTATGGGGCTGCCCCATAGCGCCAGACCCATAGAGAGCCCCTGACCCACATTTGTGACCCACATTTGTGACCCACATCCCTGCCCTATATCCCTGACCCTCCTCCCTGCTCTACACTCCTGACCCTAACCCCCGCTCTATGTCTGTGACCCACATCCCACCCCACATCCCTGACCCACATCCCAGCCCACATCCCTGACCCACATCCCACCCCACATCTCAGCCCCATATCTCTGCCCCATATCCCTGACCCACATCCCACCCCACATCTCAGCCCCATATCTCTGCCCCATATCCCTGACCCTCATCTCTGCCCCATAGCCCTGCCCTACACCCCTGAGCCTAACCCCAGCTCTACATCTGTGACCCACATCCCACCCCACATCCCTGACCCACATCCCAGCCCACATCTCAGCCCCATATCTCTGCCCCATATCCCTGACCCTCATCTCTGCCCCATAGCCCTGCCCTACACCCCTGAGCCTAACCCCAGCTCTACATCTGTGACCCACATCCCACCCCACATCCCTGACCCACATCCCAGCCCACATCTCAGCCCCATATCTCTGCCCCATATCCCTGACCCTCATCTCTGCCCCATAGCCCTGCCCTACACCCCTGAGCCTAACCCCAGCTCTACATCTGTGACCCACATCCCACCCCACATCCCTGACCCACATCCCAGCCCACATCTCAGCCCCATATCTCTGCCCCATATCCCTGACCCTCATCTCTGCCCCATAGCCCTGCCCTACACCCCTGAGCCTAACCCCAGCTCTACATCTGTGACCCACATCCCACCCCACATCCCTGACCCACATCCCAGCCCACATCTCAGCCCCATATCTCTGCCCCATATCCCTGACCCTCATCTCTGCCCCATAGCCCTGCCCTACACCCCTGAGCCTAACCCCAGCTCTACATCTGTGACCCACATCCCACCCCACATCCCTGACCCACATCCCAGCCCACATCTCAGCCCCATATCTCTGCCCCATATCCCTGACCCTCATCTCTGCCCCATAGCCCTGCCCTACACCCCTGAGCCTAACCCCAGCTCTACATCTGTGACCCACATCCCACCCCACATCCCTGACCCACATCCCAGCCCACATCTCAGCCCCATATCTCTGCCCCATATCCCTGACCCTCATCTCTGCCCCATAGCCCTGCCCTACACCCCTGAGCCTAACCCCAGCTCTACATCTGTGACCCACATCCCACCCCACATCCCTGACCCACATCCCAGCCCACATCTCAGCCCCATATCTCTGCCCCATATCCCTGACCCTCATCTCTGCCCCATAGCCCTGCCCTACACCCCTGAGCCTAACCCCAGCTCTACATCTGTGACCCACATCCCACCCCACATCCCTGACCCACATCCCAGCCCACATCTCAGCCCCATATCTCTGCCCCATATCCCTGACCCTCATCTCTGCCCCATAGCCCTGCCCTACACCCCTGAGCCTAACCCCAGCTCTACATCTGTGACCCACATCCCACCCCACATCCCTGACCCACATCCCAGCCCACATCTCAGCCCCATATCTCTGCCCCATACAAAATGATCCCCTGGTGCCCCTTTGTGTCTTTTCATGTCCCTCCGTGTCCCCTCGTGTCCCTTTGTGTCCCCTCATGTGTCCTCTCACATCTTCCCCGTGTCGTTGCCGTCGGCGTGGGTTGGCGTACGTTGACAATTGATCCCCAAACTCTTCAAAACACTCTTCAAAACTCCCCAAAACTCCCCAAAATCTCCCTCAAAATGATCCCCTGGTGTCCCTTTGTGTCTCTTCATGTCCCTTTGTGTCCCCTCGTGTCCCTCTGTGTCCCCTCGTGTCCCCCCACATCTTCACTCTCATCGGTTTGGGTTGGTGTACATGGATCATTGACCCCAAAACTCTTCCAAACTCCTCAAAACTCCCCAAAAATCTCCCTCAAAATGATCCCCTGATGTCACTTTGTGTCTCTTCATGTCCCTCCATGTCCCCCCGTGTCCCTCTGTGTCCCCTCATATCCCCCCCCATGTCCCCCCACATCTTCACTGCCTCGCTGCCATCAATATGGGTCAGCATTTGTTGATCATTC
>NW_005055113.1:17660-18247 GCF_000277835.1 Geospiza fortis
CCAGGAGCAGCGCTGCCCCCCCCGGGATGTGACACAGCCCCACATCGGGGTCCCGACCCCCCTCCTGCCCCACATCGGGGATCCCAGCACACCCTGCCCCACATCGGGGAGTCCTAGCCCCCCGCCCCACAAAATTGTGGGTCCCAGCCCCCTTCTGACCCACTTTGGGGGATCCTGACCCACATTGAGGGGTTCTGGAGCCTCCCTGCCCCATAGCGAGGTCCTGACCCCCTCCTGACCCACATTTGGGGTTCTGCCCCACGTCAGGGGGTCCTGCCCCACATCGGGGGGTCCTGACCCCCTTCTGATCCACATTGGGGTCCTGCCCCACACTGGGGGGTCGGGGCCCCCTTCTGACCCACATTTGGGGTTCTGCCCCATATCAGGGTGCTGACCCCGCTCCCACCCCATAGCAGGGTCGCGACCCCCTCCTGACCCACATTTGGGGTCCCGCCCCACATCGAGGTCCTGCCCCACACCGGGGACTCCCAGGCCCCTCCCGCCCCACATTTTGGGGTCGCGCCCCACATCGGAGATTCCTGACCCCCTCCTGACCCACATTTGGGGTCCCGCCCCACACCGGGGGG
>NW_005055113.1:19640-20970 GCF_000277835.1 Geospiza fortis
GAGGGGGTTGGGGGGCTCTGGGGGCCACCAAGGGCCTGCATGGGTGCCACGTGTCCCTGTGGGGGTCCCTTGAGGGGTGTCCCCTATGGGGTGTCACCAACAGGGTGCCCCCATGGCTGTCCCGTGGGTGCCCCCATATGGGGTGTCACCTATAGGGTGTCACCAACAGGGTGCCCCCATGGCTGTCCCGTGGGTGTCATCTATGGGGTGTCACCTATAGGGTGTCACCTATAGGGTGCCCCCATAGCTGTCCCGTGGGTGTCATCTATGGGGTGTCACCTATAGGGTGTCACCTACAGGGTGCCCCCATGGCTGTCCCGTGGGTGTCCCCTATGGGGTGTCACCTACAGGGTGCCCCCATGGCTGTCCCGTGGGTGTCCCCTATGGGGTGTCACCTACAGGGTGCCCCCATGGCTGTCCCGTGGGTGTCCCCTATGGGGTGTCACCTACAGGGTGCCCCCATGGCTGTCCCGTGGGTGTCCCCTATGGGGTGTCACCTACAGGGTGCCCCCATGGCTGTCCCGTGGGTGTCCCCTATGGGGTGTCACCTACAGGGTGCCCCCATGGCTGTCCCGTGGGTGTCCCCTATGGGGTGTCCCGTGGGTGTTCCCCCGTGTCCCCTCCGGGCTGTCCCCAATGGGGTGTCCCCAATGGGGTGAACCCTATGGGGTGTCCTGTGGGTGTCCCCTGTGGGGTGTCCCCTGCCCGGTATCCCCTGTAGGGTGCCCCATATGGGGTGTCCTGTGGGTGTCCTATGTGTGTCCTGTGGGTGTCCCTTCTGGGCTGTCCCCTATGGGGTGTCCCCTATGGGGCGTCCCGTGCTTGTTCCCCCGTGTCCTCCTTGTGTCCCCCAGAGGGTGTCCCCTATCCGGTATCCCATGGTTGTCCCGTGGGTGTCCCCTGTGGGGTGTCCCCCTGTGTCCCCTATAGGGTGTCACCTGTGGGGTGCCCCATATGTGGTGTCCCCTATGGGCGTCCCATGGGTGTCCCCCTGTGTCCCCCTTGTGTCCCCCCATGTCCCCTATGGGGTGTCTGTCCCCTGTGGGGTGTGCCCCCTGTGTCCCCTGTGGGGTGTCCCTATGGGTGTCCCCCCCCGTGTCCCCTATGGGGTGTCCCGTGAATGTCCCCTGTGGGGTGCCCTATATGAGATGTCCCCTCTGGGGTGTCCCCCTCGTGTCCCCTGTGGGGTGTCCCCTCTGGGGAGTCCCCTGTGGGGTGTCCCTATGGGGTGTCCCCCCCGTGTCCCCTATGGGGTGTCCCGTGAATGTCCCCTGTGGGGTGTCCCCTCTGGGGAGTCCCCTGTGGGGTGTCCCTATGGGGTGTCCCCCCC
>NW_005055113.1:22278-22673 GCF_000277835.1 Geospiza fortis
TAGGAACAGCCCCAGACCCATAGAGAGAGCCCAGACCCACAGAGAGACCCCAGACCCACAGAGAGACCCCAGACCCATAGAGAGAGCCCAGACCCACAGAGAGACCCCAGACCCATAGAGAGACCCCAGTCCCACAGTGGGACCCCTGACCCATGGAGAGACCCCAGACCCACGGAGAGACTCCCGACCCATGGAGAGAGCCCAGACCCACAGCGGGACCCCTGACCCACGGACAGGACCCCAGACCCACTGCACTGTCCCCACGTCCCCATTGTCCCCCCTGTCCCCACTGTCCCCATCACCCCCGCTGTCCCAATTTCCCCATCAACCCATCACCCCCATCACCCTCATTGTCCCATTGTCCCCGAGTCCCCACCTGCTTGTTCATGAAGACG
>NW_005055114.1:0-6738 GCF_000277835.1 Geospiza fortis
TTGAGGTGTTTAGGGCATGGGTTGGACCATATGGTCTTTAAGGTCTCTTTCAACCTAGTCATTCTGTGAATTCTGGGAATTTTTGTGACCCTTCTCTGGAGCTGCTCTAACAGGTCTATCTTTCTTCTGCTGGAGACTCAAGAACTGGATACAGTATTGTCTCGGTTTATGACAATATTAAGAGGTAGACACTCTAAAATGAGTTACCTCCTCTTTAGTTTTAACTAATCCCTTTCCACCAGTAAGGCGAAATTAATGAGAGTAGATATTAGTGAAAAAATAACAGTTTACTAAAAAAACTAAATAGCAACAGGCAAAAAATAAGACTAATAGTCACTAATTACAAAGTTGCTGAAATCTTGCAGACTCCCCGGGAACAAAAAGAAACTCAAAATGGTGGAGTGACCCCTTTCCCAAGATGGCGCTTGCCAGAGGCAACCGTGCAGTCTTGGAGACAAAAGGGAGATGATGGACAAACCCCACTCAGCTCAACCTTCCCCCTGGAACAAAAACAACTCCAGGAAGGTAGAAGCTTATGAAGCAGTTCTGGTGGCAGATGGGAATTGTTGTCATGTGTGGGGTCAGTGCTGCTGTCATGTGTGGGGTCAGTGGGGGGGGGCCGTGGTGGGGAGGAACAGTCTAACAGTCTCCCCAAGCACCGAAAATGGCACCCTCCTGGCCCTGACTGACTCTGGCTTCATACTGATAAAGTGTTGCAAAATTCACTCAGAAACAGTTTTTGATTGTGAAATGCAGCTTCTTGAGTTGTTACTGTTGCCATTAGAAAAGAACATGAAGGGGAGCCTGCATCTGCACTGTCAGCTCTCTCAGAGAGAGCAACAGGGAAAGGCAAGAGCCAAGAGGAAAACAAAACAAACCTAAGCAGAGCCTCTGCCTTGAGTAAAAGCCATGAGGTAAGAGAGAGGTCTCCCTACATGCTCTGACTTAAAAAAGACCAGGGCACTTGTCAAGATGCCTCTTCTCGCAGGTGGGAGTAGGAGCTTCAGACAAAGTTTATTACAGAAACCCTTCTGTTGAGCCATGATGTGCAGAAAGGACCCTCTTGCTTTCTAAACTCCTCAGAGAGGAGTCTGGGTGTGGCTGAATCCAGTCCTAGCCCCAGACTAACAATGGTTTAAGAACTTTGTCCTGCAGGATTAAAGATGAAAAATCAATTATATTTATATTAAATGAATTATTTATTATGACTAATGATTAGACAAAATATCTTAATCAGAATTATTTACAACACAGTATAAAAGCTAAAACTACTAGTAGAGTATAGTGCACTATAGCAAAGCAATTATATTAAAGTTAGCAAAAATAAACAATTATTAAGTAGAGATTTATGAAACTCACCATACCAACACTCATGGACAGATCTGTTTCATTCAACCTCGAGGACTATCCTTGAAGGGTGTCCCTTACCCACGGGAGGAATCTCCACATACTCCAAGAATGAATATGTTAGAATAGCCTACCGTATGAGAGTGGACTGGACTTTTAAAGTGATTGACTGCCAGTGACATCTCCAATTGCCTCACTATCAGGGGTTAATTTGTTAATTTGGGGTTGGTGAACAGACTGGTTTTATCAAAATTCAACACCAAAACAGCACATGACTGCCCCCTCTTGATCCACTACTGATAGCCTTGCAAAACAGGGCATTGTCCAAGTTGCTTGACCACATTCCAGGGCAGAACATCTTGCTGCACCTCTGGATGGTATCCCTTCCCTCTAGTGAATCAACTGCACAACTCATCTTGGTGTCATCCACAAATTTGCTGAGGGCACACTCAATCCAGCAGTTTGTCATTGTTAAAGTATGAAATAATATTCATCCCAGTACCAACCCCTGAGGGACAGCACTTGCTACTGGTTTCTACTTGGGCATTGAGCCATTGACTGTAACTTTTTGGATGCAGCTATCCAGGCAATTCCTTATCCATCTAACAGTCCATCTATCATGTCCATATCTTTCCGAATTAGTGACTAGAAGACTGAGGGGGGGGACCATAACAAAAGCCTTAGACCAATCTAGGTAGGGGACATCAATACCTTTTCCCTTGTCCACTGATGCAGTCACTTCATCATAGAAGGCCACTAGATTAGTCAGGCATTACTTGCACTTGGTGAAGCCCTGTTGGCTGTCTCTAATCACCTCCCTGCCTTCCATGTGTCTTGACATAACTTTCAAGAGGATCTACTCCATGATCTTACCAGGCACAAAGGTGAGGCTGAGTTTTTGGGAGTTCCCAAAGTCCTCATTTTTGCCCTTTTAAAAATGAGCATGATGTTTCCCTTTTTCCAGTCACTGGGGACTTTGCCTGACTGCCATGACTTTTCAAATATGATGGAGAATGGATTAGCAACTACATCAGCCAATTTCTTCAGGACCTTGGGATGCATGTTGTTCTGTCCCATGGATTTCTGTATGTTCGGGTTCCTCAGGTAGTCTCAGACCTTATCTTCTCCTATAATGGGAGTGACTTCATTCCCCTGTACCTGCCTTGAGGTTCAGGGACTTGAGAGATGTGGAAAGAGAGATTACCAGTGAAGACTGAGGCAAAAAATTTGTTGAGTACCTCAGCCTTCTACCCATCCATTATTACTAGTTCTCCTGTCTTACGTTACAATGTTTGAAGCACTATTTTTTCCAAATGCATTTGGAATGTATTTATGTATGATAAAAATTGCTGGATTCTTTTAAATTTTAAAGTTAAACTTAATTACTGTGTCAAAGGTTTTTTAAGTTGCATCTACCATAGTAGTATTAGTAGAACCTTCTGCATAGATGTCCTGGTTAAGGGCAAATTTGGGAGAGAACCCCCAAAGGGGCTCTTCTAGGAAAGCAGATTCAATCAGCCCCTCCCCCCAACCGGTCTGGGAGAAAATACCTCCTTGGAGAAAAGTGGAAAAAAGCTGTTTATTAAACAATAAAACCTAAACAATATTAAACAATAAAACCCCTTGCTGCTCCAAAAGAGATGACAAACTGAGAAAGTCCCCTCCCCGGGTTGCAGTTCAGCTCACTCAGTCTCTTATCAGTCCCTCCGGTGCTGGAAATGTTGCGGCCCAGGCCCAGCCCAGTGGGCCACAGGTGTGAGCTGCCAGTGCTCTTCTGGGTGTTCAGTCCAGAACAGGTTTGAACAGGTCCAAAGAAAAAGGAAAAAGAACCCACAGTCCAGGGAACTTCTTTGCCTCAGCTAGCTAAAACTAACTAAAAGCAAAGGAGCGCTCTATCCTGCTGTCTGTCCCTCCGCAGACAACACAGTCTTCTCAGGAGGTGGTTTTCATATAGTGGACAGAAAAAGAAAAGAGAGAAGAAAAAAAAAGAAGAGAGATGGTACAAATCATTGTCTATTAGAATCTGATTATCTAAATAAAAAGTAAAACTGTAAGCATCAAGTGAATAATAACAGGGTGCGACTGATGGGATACAACAGAATCTGAATAGCTAAAATCACATCCCTCAATATTAGCAAAGTAACAAACACAAAAATCAGGATATAATATTGACACAAACCAAAAATTATGGCTTTACTGTTGGTGGGGTCATAGGTGAACATGTTTGGTTACAGGTAGAGTTACATCAAAGCTGATAAAAGGCTTTCTTTTATTCTCTTATTGTGACATTTTTCTGTGTTTTGTCCAGATTATTTAGTTCACCTGTTAATATCTTTGAGAAATTTAGCCAAATTATCATAAATTTAAAGCCTTCCAAGACAGACCATGGAAGGTTAATACATACTTGTATGATTCCAAATATGCGTAAATTCTTGTATTAACTCCCAGGTTAAATTTGGTTGAGTTCCTTGATTCTCAATTGGTTGAGCTAGAGTTATACATACATAAAAATTTTTCCCACATCATTTTATTTAGTAAAAAGGCAAAATAAACTTGGCAAAAATCAGCAGTGCAGAAAATGATTAAATTTGGTTTCCCAACAAGTCACTTGTGATAAAAACAGAAATTATAACTATTAATAAACTGATAATACAGGCAATTATGGAGGCAATTAAAAGTTTCATTGGTCCCACACAGCTTCATCTCACCTGTTGGTCAGTTCCTGTAAAAAGAAAAGAGAAAATTTGGCCCACTTATGACTGATTATTAAAAAGAAGGAAAAATCCCTCGAGTGTTGCATCAATGGTCCTTTCCATGACCACCAATGCATTACAGTTGACCGGGGTTTTTAGAGTGAGTTGCACCTGTCCCACAAGAGGGTAGGTTCACTAATACAGGTTGGCCTGGATAATGGAGTGTGTTTGCAGGAATTTTAGCTTCCCTTTTGTCTGGTAGAATAGTGGGATATTCAGGGCCGAATGCTGTAATTCAGGGGCAACCATTGATTCCCCACCAACTATCAATTTGGTTACTGCATCAGAGACTCAGGAGGCCCATCCAGAGTTATGAGGCTTTATGGTTTGCCCTAGGAGCCCATTGGTGCGTTCCACAATACCATTTGCTTGTGGATAACACAGAGTGTGAATTCCTTTCTCCTGAGCCCACTTCTGTACCACTTCAGCAGTGAAATGGCTTTGATTTTCTGATTGGATAGGCTTCGGTTTGGGCAGGCAACTGAACCATAACTAGGGTTTTTACAGTATTTTTTCCCATAGCTCATTGCACAGCTTCAGCCAGAGTTACTCCTGATATTACCTCAACCCCAACCAGTACATATTGTTTTCCACCAGAAATTTAAAAGGGACCAATGTAGTCTACCTGTCAGGTATCGTACAATCCTTTTTTATCTCTCAGTTGCAGTGGTTGATCCTTCAGTGGATCATGATCTGTCCTGGTTTGAAAAGGAAGTGAGCTTTTTGGGAGGCTGTGTTCAAACCAATCAGTGTTCAGATTTGAATATTGGCACCTGGTGTAGCCACTGAAGACATGGATATGCCTCTGAGAACACAGGGGGTGAAAAGCAAAGAACTCCCAGGGGAAAGCTTTCTTGGTCCAGGTCAGCAAAAGAGGTCAGACCTCCCCTGCCCAGCTTCGGGCTGGGTGGGGGGAGGGGAAGCCATGCATCCGGGGTGAGGTAGGCCGGAGCCTTGAACAGAGAAGGAGGTGAAGGCCCCTGCAGGATGGAAGGGTGGAGGAACACTGAGAGGCATCGGGCAGCCCCGCCCAGGAGAGAGAGAGAGGGAGAGAGCGATAGAGCCTGTGCCACCTTGGAATTTGATATCATGTGCTGGCAGCATGGCCTGGCCCAGAAGGAGAAGGGGGTGTTGCGGCGAGAAGGTGCCTGGCAGGGCCGTCGTGGGAGTTCTGGGCAGGCAGAGCCTGAGATTTTAACCCTTTTCTTGGACAATGAAAACTTTGCATAACATTAAACTCTCCTAGGAGAGAGACAAACATAAAATGGAAGAAAATGGGCAAGTGTGGTGAAGGTTTGTGTGACAGTGGTCACAAGGGTTCTTGATTGGGGGAAGAGACGAGAACATTGACTCCATGTTCAAAAGGCTTGGTTTATTATTTTATTATATATATATTACATTATAACTATACTAAAAAGAAAAAGCCGGAAAGGTTTCCAGAAGCTGCTAAGCTAACAATAGACTAGAAAGAATGATAACAAAGCAGCTCTCTAGGACTCTGGGAGAGCTCGGTCCTTGATTGGCCATTAACTATAAACATCCAAGATGGGCCAATCCAGATGGACCTGTTGCATTCCACAGCAGCAGATAACCTATTGTTTACGTCTGGTTCTGAGGCCACAGCTTCTCAGAAGGAAAAATCCTAAAGAAAAGATTTTTCACAAAGAGATGTCTGTGACAGGTTTGAGCAAGTGAAAGATGTCAGAAGAGTTGAGAAGAATGTTAGGTGGGAGGAGATGATGGAGTGGCCTTTGGCTGGACTTTTCTTGTATAGCCATGGACAGAACTTTTTATTTCCTATAACACAGAGACTGCATTTGGGGGGGAGGCAATGGCATGGAGCCAAAAGAGTGCAGTGATGTTATGTGAAGGAGTGGCATGAACAGAGACAATGGATGAGGAGGGTTATGGTGCCCTTGATCTTCAGTGAAGAAGAAGATCTCTGTTCTCGAGACCCCTTGGCCCCAGGGGGTGAAATTTGGGGCAGACTGGTGTCCCAAAAGTGAGAGACTCTGCTTTTGTTGGAACTGGGCAAAGCATCCTTAAAAGGGGAACCCTAGAAGCAGCTCTGGTCCATGCGCAGTGGTGAGAGCGCTGGGCATGGAAAGAAGATGTCACAATGGCAAACGTTCTCCGGGCGGTGCCACGTGTGACATGGAAACGCAAGAGGTTTCAACTATGTTTCCTGGGGAAGCCTATGGTACAAGAAGGACTCCTCTCTTCTTGATGACCTGAGAGTTGATTATATGAAGGGTGGTGATGAACTGAGAGTTGATTATCTGAGGAGCGGTAACTGGATTGAGAATCTAAGGTTCTATTTCGTGTGGTGGTGGAAATTCGGGGAAGGAGGAGTGTCACCCTGGTTTTTTAAGATTTTCTAGGCCTTCTGATATGGACATTCTTGTGGTGAACTGTTCCAGACACTTTCTGTAAATAACTGATTGTTTTGTCTTCTTCTATGGAGGAGGAGAAAGTTGATGGACTACTGGTTTGACCAGTGTCATTGGAGAGGTGTCCCTATCACCCTCCAATCCACTGTCACTTTTGGAAAACTATAAATGTTGGAGTCAGAGAATAAACTTCCTCTTTCTTGCTTCACCTGGAGAACCGTGGTGTGCTTGCATTCTTGCGTGTCCGA
>NW_005055114.1:12780-22650 GCF_000277835.1 Geospiza fortis
CAACCTGAAAGGCATCAAGCGGGTGAATCATTGAGTGATGACTCGGACGCAGATGATGAGAGTGATCACTCCGATGATTCCTCCGCAAGTGGATGCTGAATATTGTTCATGTTTCCCTTTTCACATGGTTCATTTTCTTTTCCTTTTTTCTTTTTTAAACAGAAAAAGGGTGAGATGTCACCCTGGTTTTTTAAGATTTTCTAGGCCTTCTGATATGGACATTCTTGTGGTGAACTGTTCCAGACACTTTCTGTAAACAACTGATTGTTTTGTCTTCTTCTATGGAGGAGGAGAAAGTTGATGGACTACTGGTTTGACCAGTGTCATTGGAGAGGTGTCCCTATCACCCTCCAATCCACTGTCACTTTTGGAAAACTATAAATGTTGGAGTCAGAGAATAAACTTCCTCTTTCTTGCTTCACCTGGAGAACCGTGGTGTGCTTGCATTCTTGCGTGTCCGGTAGCGACAGAGGAGGAATGTTTTTGGAAAGTTTTCATTCTGAGTTCTGTGTGTTCCTTTTTTCATAATGTAAGTTAATAAAATTTGTTCCTTTATTCCTAACCTGGAGCCTGCTTTGCCCTATTTCTGGTCACATCTCACAGCAGACATTAAAGAGAATATATTTTCATGGGGGCACTGGCATTGTGCCAGGATCAAACCATGACATGATCTCAGTTGAGTCTGGCACAGGGTACAAGCAGAGGTCACTGTGTTGCATAGTTCCCTGATCACTGGCCACCCTCTACTGACTGTTCTTTAAATAGATCTCAGTTTCCTGAGTAGCCTCTTTTTACATGTAACCATTCCAACAGATGCTCCCACTTTTCCTCTTCTCCCCTGTTATGAAAAAGTGTTTATGATAACTTAAAAAATCACCAGCAGGGGTATCAGCAAAACCCAGATTTAATATTAAGTGACATCACGGCAAAGTTCGTTGGCAAGATTCATTCTACTACCTACTAGACAGTTAAGGCACACCGAGGAAACACAAGCAACAACAAAACAAACAGAATCCAGGCAATCAAAACAGAAATGAACCGAGAACTATCTGGGGTGTGTGTATATATTTATGTGTGCGCTTAGGTGCGTGTGACAAAAGGATAGTGAAGGTGTGCTGGTTTGGAAGTAAACCAGTGGGAGAAATGACCCCCACACAAATACTGAGTAATTTGTGAAGATAAAGAAACACTACCCCACCTTGCAGGGTTTGCCTCTTCTCATTTAACACCCAGCTTGTAGCCTGAGGGGTCAGGTGTGCGCTGGGCAGCTACTGTGAATGACCCATCATTAACAGTTCATCAGAAATTATGTATATGGGAGTACAATATCCCATTTTGTTACACCCATATTGGCACTCTTTCTCCTGTAACCACAACAGAGGACAAAGATAAAAAGGAATATGGCCTAAAAGCTTATCAGCACTCAAGCTTAACAATATTTTAACTTAACTTAGACCTTAAACCTACCAATTTAACAAAGGAACAACACTTAACTTATATCTAACTTAACTTATAACTTAACTTTAACAATTTAACAGAGGAATAACACTTAACAGCATTTAACCTAACTTATAACTTCAAAGTTAAACTTAGCAACTTACTAAAAAAACAACACTTAGCAGCATTTAACTTAGCTTATAAATTATGATTTAACCTTACTTCCAGGCTTAACTTACTTAGATATCTAAGGTACTTAAACATCTAAGAAAGCAGCATTTGAGAAAGAGTGGAAATTTTCCAGAGTATAAATCCGTTTGGATTTAGGTGAAATGTACATCTTTGAGTTAAGTCTGTAGTTTGAAAACATAGCTGTTTAGTCTGACTGCCTGTTCTCATAAAAAGCCTAAGCTCAAAGAAACTGCTTCAACTGAAAGACAGATAAGGGGGGGAGAGACAGAAAGACACAGAAACTGCTGTGAGAGCAGGTCAACCTGACCTAAGAATTATTTCTGATAAAAAAGAATTAGCAGCAAATGTCACGCAAAATTTGTAAAAATGAATATGTATGAACCTATTGTGAAATTGCATGGATATGTATTTGAGAGGAGGATAAAAAAAGATCTAGAGCTCCCAGAAGTACACATGTCTTTTAAGGAGAGTAATCTCCACATGCGTCTAGCGCTGTAATAAAAATACCAGCTTTACAACTTTCACAACGTTGTAGAGTTTTGTTTGCAACCGCAAAACACATTTCTCCCAGATTTGCTATAGCATATGCACACATTTATGCACACAAAGAGTCAGTGCAAGCAAGGCACCTGTGACAATTCCCCTCGAAGGTAAGTGAAATAATTATTTTCTATGTGTTTGCATCTCTTAAACAAGCAAAGGGTTGAGCCTCAAGGAATGGGGATATCGGCCTAGGACTTGTCACTGTTCAGCAATCCTCCGAGTATAGCAAACTTAAGAGCTCGCTGGCTCTGAGAGGCATCCCACTCAGAGGGAGGTGGCTATCACAGCCTGCTGTGGTCCAGGAGAGCTCAAAGGGTCTCATTTTAGACCATTGTTTATAGGGTTGCAAGAGAGTGGGCTTTAGTCATAACAATGTTTCATCCCGACTACAGTTTGGGTCAGCACTTTCTTTGAAAGTGATAATGGGACCCCCGAAAAATGCTAAAGATAGATTCTGAAAATGTTAGGCTTTGTGTTTTCTCAGATCACTGCATTTGCGTCAGCAGTATGATAAATGATATAATTGTTAGATGTGATGATTGTTTAGTAATTAAATATAATTATTATATAATCATAGGAAGAATCATGAGAAACTAGGTTGAAAACTTAAGAGAGCTATGTTTAGCTGAAATCTATGTATACAATAGAACAATATAAGTTTAATAATTAACATAGAAGTTATATAACGATAAAATATAAAAACCCGTTCCTCTCGAATGTATGGGAAATCAGATTTGAGGTGAAAACACCCCTGATTTCCAGAGCTCTTAATAAAAGCACCTTGGAAAGCACTAAATCTGTATTTAGTGTAGTGAATGAGAATTCTTGTTATTTAAGACTAGAAAAAATTGACTTATTTCAGTAGGCATGCGTCTTGGTTTGGAAAGACAGGAGTCTGCTAAGGAAGGCAGGAGCCTCCCCTGAAATGGAGAATGTAAACCCTCCCCACCCCTCCGCACTGCTATAAATTTTAAATTAAGGGGGTCTCAGGCAAAAAATATGGGAGCAGGAAATAACAGTTCTTCAATGGGGAAGGAAAAAAATAAAAGGATAAAATAAACAATGCAGTACACTAGAACAACACTGACAGAGTCAGAACCCAACCTGACACCCTGTGGGGTGTTGGTAGCACTCCAATTGGAAATGTGGCTGCAGTCCTCCTGAAGCGTCAGGTGTGGTTCTGTTGGAGCAAGGAGGATCTATAGGGAAGGCTGTATTCTTCCTCCAAAGATCCAGTGGAAGAAGAGACAGCTGCTGTTTCTCTGGGGAATCCTGTGGAGAAAGCCGTGCTGGTGTCTCAAAAACCTCTGGATTATATCTGGGTAGCAATGCTTGGCTCCTCCCTCTGGGCGGAGCATCTCACAATGGGATGTTATAGTTCTTATCATTCGTGCTGTGACATTCAGTAGTCTGTTATCAGCAGAGGTCCCCTCCCGAGGGAGGTGTGAATGTGGTCACTCAAAGAGAGATAAGGGAAACTGCCCACTTGACAAAGGTAATCTGCCATACAGATGGTGTTGCAGACATCTTTTATGAAAAAATCCTTTCCTTAGGATTTTTCCTCCTGAGAAGCCAAGAGGCCTCAGGAACAAAATGTAAACAATGGTTATCTGCAACAGGTCTGTGGAATGCAACAGGTGGATCTGTGATTGGCCCATGTTGGATGTTTATAATTAATGGCCAATCACAGCCCAGCTGGCTCGGACACAGAGCCCGAGCCACAAACCTTTGTTATCATTCTTTGCTATTCTATTCTTAGCTAGCCTTCTGATGAGAACCTTTTCTTCTATTCTTTTAGTATAGTTTTAATGTAATATATATAATAAAATAATAAATCAAGCCTTCTGAAACATGGAGTCAGATCTTCGTCTCTTCCCCAATCCAAGAACCCCTGTGAACACTGTCACACAAATGGTAATTGAAAACATCTTGCATTGCAATCTTCAACAAACGTGATGGAAGAAAGTTAAAAGAAAGATATGGATTCTAGCTGGCTCACAGAATGATGTGGCTCCTTGATCACCTACTGAGAACTTTGTTTCTTTCTTATAACCAATGGGCAGTGAATGTGTCTGTTAAGTAAATGTAAATATCTTGAAAAACTTTAGGGGCAACATGTTGCTATAATAAATCTCTCTTGCACCCTTCTGATGGAGTCATGGTACTTTGCACCGTGACAGGCAGCTTCTGGTATCTTCTCCCAAAACCCACCTCTATAGTCTCTCAATACCAAAACTTTGCAAACCCAATACATACATCCATACATATCCAATATAGCAAATAAGTTCTTCTTTTTGAGTGGATAAATTGCAAGTCAAACTTGCCTGTAGTTGTTGGTGAGAAATGCCTCATAACTGGGGCTAAGTCATACTCATTCTTACTTACTTTCTAAATTTGTTTGGTGCCTTTCCTTTTTAATAATCTTGCATTTTATGAAAAAATTGAAGTATGGAAATAGTAATTATTTGGCTGTCATTTTAAGGACCTCATTTGAGATAACAGAGGCTTTAATATCTAGCTTTGCTAGCTGGTATAATTTTTAAAAAATCTTTGTAATTGCTTTTGCTTTGATTTCGTAACTTTATTTTTTTGCAAATTGCTTTATGCAGTGTAGCATTGCTGCGTATTTAATATAGCATTTAATGTATGGAACTTTCTGTAAATCATAATTCTTACCTCAATTAGCCTGTGCTCAAGCACAGTAAAACAGCACTTGGGCAGTAGTTCAGTTTAGTAGAAGGGGCATATTTTCTTGTGGAAGGTTCCATGATAGCAGGAAGCTCTTAAGAAACATTTGGCTAAGGAGGAGAGGCGAGATGCAGTATAGCTCAGAAGACAGTTGTAGAAGAGATGTCAAGCTAAGTGTAAATGAAAAAGATAAAAAGAAGAGTAAAGTGTGGACTGAACAGAATAGAGGAGTGCAGCAGTGCTTGCCTAACAGTCAAGCGTCCCGGCTAGCAGCCAGCACTGCCAGCAGACCGTCGGGTGACCCTTAATCTGTGGCGAAGTCCTGGTTTATTGTAATCCAAGGGGGTACAACAGAAAAAGGGCGCCGAGGGGCGGGTGCAGGTGGGTTTTAAGGGGTAGGGGAGGCACCCGTCCTCGGACAAATCAAATATAAGCTACAGACAACAGACATAACAGGTAAACCAATAGTAACAATGCAAAGGAGGGGTCCCAGCCTCTGAGCCACTCATCCTCTGCCCTGGGTAGAAGTTTCTAGCGATAAAGGCAGGAACTGAAAGTGAGTGGCAGGGCACCGGGGAGAGAGAACCAATTAAGTACCATGGAAACCGGGGAGGGGTGCAAGGGGAACCAATTAATTACTATAGTAACCGATTAAATGACAAGTACAGAATACAGAAAAGAGCGGGAAGGAGAACTGGGACAGAACCATTAACAGAACATGAAAAGGGGGAATTGGAACAAACCATTGAACACTGAACACACTACAACAGAGGAGGGAATAAAAAGATTTAATACATTAAGAATGGACCTTAGAAATCAATAATGAAACTGAAGAGAGGGATAAGCAAGGGAATGGATGCAGAAAAAACCATTTATGTAGAGGGAAAGATGTCAAAAGAAGGGAGAAACAGAAAATGGAAGAATAGAAAAATGAATGAGTTTTTGGAGCTTTGACTCCATCCCTACCAATGATTACAATTTGTTCTGTAGGTGTTTTGCATCTGTTTGGATAAGATACCAAAGTAATGCTTTGATTATTTACAATTTGATGCAGCTAAAAGGAAGGAAAAATGGAAAATGCTGTTGAACTGTGGCCAAGGGTTCCCCCTCTTTTCATTATTTCTTTATGCCATATTTAGCACATGCATATTTTTTAATCATTTGTAGAGTGACACAAGTAAGAATCCTGCCTCACTAACCATAAAGAATGTTTCATCTGTGGACAACAGACTGTGGATTTCTTGCATAGCAGAGAATATTGTGGGAGAGGACCAAGCCTCTGCTGAGCTCACAGTATTCTGTACATAAGCAGACTAAACCACCTTTGAGATAGATATTTTGGGTATCAATATTTGTTGGACACACAGGTTGTTGAAACAGAAATACACTTTAGGCATGTGAACTATCTATTGCAGTTCATTATGGGAATAGCCCAATAACCAGTTGTTATTTTTACCTTTTTTTGCTCTGACTTCTTCAGCAAAAATTACGTTTCTAAATGCTATGTTCCTTCCAGTCTGAGCAATCTGTAAGTAAATGTCTGAAACCCCAAATACTCAGTGGTACTGTCGGTGTGAACAGGTTTGTGATGGTGTGAATAAACATAGATACTATCTTAGGAATTAAAAAACATGTATGCATCAAGTCATAGAAATTATTTAAAATAAACTAGAAATTTAAATTTTTTTAAAAACTAAACCAGCAATTGCTTTGTTCAAAAATTGGCACACTTGCATAATTTGTTCTGTCAGATGTAAATTTATTTGTCATAGCTTTGAATAATTATTTGTCAGGGCCAAGGAAGGGGGAAAGAATGTCTAGTATACAAGCATTATCTTCTTAGACCTGAGATTCCAACCTGAATTCATTTTCTGTGAATATGTTTTCACAAGTTGCAACCCTCTGCTTAATTGAAGATGGGAATGGAACACTTGGTAGGTGGACATTTTTTTCAGTATGTGCTCATAACAGCAAACTTGAGAAATCACTCTAGAAGCACTTGAAATGTTTTGTAGGTGGGAATTAGATATGTAATAGCCATAGAAAAGGACATAAATTAGAAATGTTTGAACAGTGTAAATGAGATTTTGAGATTGGGGCTGTTATGAGTGATAAAAGATAGTAAAACTAGATGAAATTGGATGTAGTTAAGAATAAATATCAAGAAAAAATTCCTAACAGCAAAATAACAGGCAAGGTGTTGGAATAGTCTCCTGAGGGAAACAGAAGTCTGTAAACTTGAGGCATTTAGCACGTTTGAACAAAGAATGAGAAAATGTATAGCAGAAAATGGTCCTTCCCTGACAGGAAAACCCAGGGAATGAAATAAGCAGTACTTGCTTTGTTTCTTTTAAAGAAGTCACCTGAAAGTTTAGATTCCTAGCTGAATATATTTCCAGTGTACTTGCTTTTTGCTGAATCTTAAATATTTTTAATACTGTTTTGTTCCTTCAGCACTCCTCTGTGTGATTTTTTCAACACACTAAACCTAAAGTTTCCCTATCTTCCTTCTCAATGATCTGGTAACGGAACTTTCCACACCTTGCAAAGTAAGTGATTTAATGGGGGTTCAGACTTTGTCTGAAACTAGTTTGTTTTGTTTCTTTCTAAAGAATGGCTTCATTTCAGTTGTGAGCACAGTACCCAATGTGGAACAGGTGGGTTTTCTGTGTATCTTCCAAATAGGTATGATTCTTTCAAGTAGTATGTTTTAGCACTGATAACCAGAGGGAAAAAATACTTTGGGGATATTCTGATGTTCTTCACTCTTTTTTCCAATATAGTTGCACCAAATATCACATTTATTGAGTCTCCAACTCCAGACCACCACTGGTGTATTCCATTCACTGTGAAGGGGAAGCCTAAGCCCACATTGCAGTGGTTCTATGAAGGAGCTGTACTGAATGAGTCTGAATACATCTGTACTAAAATACATGTTATCAATCAAAGTGAATACCATGGCTGCCTTCAGCTGGACAACCCTATCCATCTGAACAATGGTGCTTATACCTTACTAGCAAAGAATGAGTATGGAGAGGATAAAAAACAGGTTAATGCTCATTTCATGTCAGTGCCTGGAGATAGTGAGTAAAACTTTTTTATGTTAGCAATTGAAAATTGGCAAAAATGTGGAGACGGTGCTCCTGGCCAGACTACCAATTTTGGAGGAACCTTCTTACACATGTTTTTCTCTGAATTAATGTCTTCAAGATTAGTTGCAAAACAATAGTTTTTAAAAAACATTTTCTCCTTTTTTATTGCTTTTCAGGGGAGGCCATGCTAGTGCTCTTTAAATCCGCCCTATTAGTAACCATGCTCAGTGCCAGTATAGGCTAGTAAAAGATTGCTGTTTCTGAAGCATTTTCTTTAGCTTCAGTTCTGATGCTGTGTCACAATATGACATGAAATGAACGACACTCGCACTCTGAGATGTCCAAGGCAAAAAAGGGGTAGTTTATTTCTAAACCTCGATATTTATAGAATCCTAAAAGTGACCATGGATTGGAGGATTAAATTGCCACCTCTCCAACCACACTGGTCAAACCAACAGTCTATCAATTCTCTCCTCCTCCAGAAAAGAATGCAAAACAATCATTATTTACATGAAAAGTGCGTGAGAAACTCCATTACAAAAATGTAAACATCAGAAGGCTTAGAAGAACAGGGCGACAATGCTGGAAAGCACTGAGTACCGATTCAGTCACTGAAAGTTTTCTACACTGTGTACAAATATGAAGTGTATCCAAGCACACAGTGAATATACCTATGTAGCATCTAGTGCATTGGTGCAAAATCACTAATGCAGTCCAGTGAGATGATAAGATTATATTGTGTAGGACACTAGAGGAAGCTGGACATAAAATAAGTAATGCAGAGGCAGGATGGACCAGCTCTCAGATCCTCATATGCATTTAGACATCCAATTCCCATTCATTTTGGTGGAGGTTGGGAATCTGCATGCCTAGGAATACCTGTGCTCAGGATGGTTATCTTCAAATGTATGCATTTTATGCTGCTCTAAAGACTCCAGGTCAGACCTCCTAAATGCTTATGTGAGTGTTGCCACATTATATTACAGTACAAGCTGGCTTGTACTGAGCATTAATCCAGTTATAAACAAGAAACCCAGCCCAGTTCCATAAACCGGCCCCTGAACTAACTGACAGGGGCTTCATCCAATAACATCCTTCCTAAGGTGCAAGCATTTCACTGGTTCAGGACCTGGGGGGCGTAAAGATCAGATCAATGGGCTGTCTAGACCTGGGTGTTTTGAATTGCCTATAAAAGTAAGCTCCGAACAATAAAACACACTATTTGCTGATGACCAACGGAGGTTTGTCGGGTGTGACTGTCTCCGACGCTTGACCGCCGCAGTAACATGTGAGCAGTCTCAAGGTGGACTAATTCACTGAACTGAAGTGGCTACTATAAGTAGTTAATTTACATTGTGGTTTGATCCTTTCCCACATCTTCAAAACCATATTTGAAGTGATTGTAAGAATACAAAGGCATTGCTGTATGTGAAAAAACTGAGTGGAGACTTCTCTAGAAGAAAACAGTTGTTTTGTGGCTTTTAATTTTCACAAATAGAAGCCACGCAGGGAAATCTGCAATTGTGAAATCCTTCTCATTTCTACAACTTTTCTTATAATTGTGTTTATGGGTTATGTTAACTTATGGGGTACTGGTTTAAAGATGAATTATTCAAAAGCAAAGGTTCTCTTTATCTGTTTCTGAAATCATCTTCATCTTTGGGAATAGAGGTCTTCTTCTCTCCCTGGAGACATAGGGTTTTTATTATTTTTCTCTCTTTCTTTGTTCAAACTTCTCATAGGATTATCTACTTCAACATCTGCTTACTTTAGCATGGAGACTTTTGCTCGATATCTACAATTTGAACACTTTCACCTCCTTATACTTTTATGTGTTATGGGAAAAAAAACCAGTCTGATGTATCAGTTATATCCTTCTTTATAGCTTTTTAAGAGGATTTCAGCCTAAAACTAAAGG
>NW_005055115.1:0-3714 GCF_000277835.1 Geospiza fortis
TTTAGTTATTGCCCCAGAGAAAGTACAAAAATAGATGCCTTGGAAATGTTTGGGGTTGATAATAACCAATACTCAGATTGTGCCTCAACCTGTCAAATTAGACATTGAAGTTAAAACCATTACTGATGTATAAAAATGGGTTGATGCAATAGGTTGGATTAGGTCATAGTTAGGGATAACTAAACATCAAATGCAACCTTTGTTTGAATTATTGTCAGGGATTACTTCTTCTACTGATGAGAGATATTTGATTGATGCAGTAAAAAAAAGGCCATGGAAGAAGTTGAATTAGCTTTGACGTGCAAACTTGTTAACAGGATGAATACTTTTGCTGGTGTGCAATTATTTATTTTTAAAGAACAAAATACCATGTAGAATATTGTGTCAATGGGATGATGATTGGGAAGATAAATGGTATATTTTGGAATGGATATATTTATCTTTCAGATTCTGAAAACCAGCTTCAGGACTCCGAGTTTTTTGCAGATATCATTATCAAGGGTCACAGATGTTGTCATAAAATCTTAGGCCATGATCCTGTAACTACTGTGATATCTGTATAACAATAGTATTTTGAATGGTGTTTTCAAAATAATCATGAATTGCAATCTGCTTTATCTTATTTTACAGGCTAAATAATGTATCATTTACCTTTTCATCCTATTTTGACTTTGACCAGGCACATTCCTTTTTAGGGGAAACAAATTTGTTCTCCTGTTCCAGTGGAAGGTATAACAGTTTTTACAGATGGATCAGGGAAAACTGGAAAAGCAGCTGTAGCCTGGAAAAAGGATGATAATTGGGAATATGAATTTATGATTCAACAACGGTCTCCTTAATTGGTCGATGTGGATTCCCTTGTGGCTTCCTTGGCAGTAAAAATGGTACCTAATGTGTTATCTTAGCAATTTTTTCACCAAGGTGCTTAGGCACTACAGTAATAATTTAAGCTGTCACAAAGTGAAGCAAAATCAATTGTTTCTTCTTATCCTGACTGGCATATGATTCATATTTCATAATATTATGGTACCAATCCTAGAGACCTACTCCCTTTTTAAGAATGGCAAACAGATGTTATAAAAATGCCTGAGTTTGGCCATTTAAAGTCTGTTTATGCTACAATTGACATCTTTTCTCATGCCATGGTTGCATTAGCATTGGCAGGTAAAGCAGCTTGGGATATTATTCATCATTTTTGCCATGCCTTTTCTATTTTAGGTGTTTCATCATATGTAAAGACAGATAACAGTCTGGCATATGTCTTAAAAAAAAACCCAACAAAACATCTGTAAGTGTTTTTTCGTCCCTGGGGTGTTGATCATTCCCCATATTTCAATAGGTCAAGGAATTTTTGAACATGTTCATGGTGTTTTGAAGCACCAGGTTTAAAAATAAAAAGGAGGAATGTATAAGGAGTTACCTTAAGTGAGATTAGAGAAAGTTGTTTATGTGCTAAACTTTTTACGTCCTTTACACAATTTACAATTGTCTCCTATATTGTATAAATTTTCTTCTTTGAATTCTAAATAGTCAAATGTTCGTAAAAATATTAAGGTATGGGTTAAAGATTTGATTACTGGAAGGTGGACTGGCTCAGTGGAATTAATAATGTGAAGGAAGGGACATGTGTGTTCTGACAGAGAATGGCCCTCGTTGGGTTTTTGCTCATTGTGCTAAGTCTCATTTGGAGTATATAAGAAGGAATAGGATGGGTGGTTCCACAGCTGGATTGAAGCATGGACCCTCAAAGAACATGCTGTGAAGATGACAATTGAAGGCAGAGTAAATGGGGATATTGACTCACACTGAAAACGCAAATTTAAATTGGTGGATGTTACCTTTACTTTTGTTCTTTGTATTTTTCTACAGAGAGGTTGGTAGTGCTGAGTAATGTGTCTTGTACCATCTCCCTTTGCACGGCACCGATGTTCCCAAAATAGGGGAATTTAATGTACCTAGGGGAGAAGTGTTGCCTTTGCATAGGGGTGTTGAATTAGTAGCTAAGGTTTCACACTTTGAACAACTAGGTTAGTTGCCCATTCCGATAGCAGCAACCAGTTGTAAGTTAAGTGGATGCTACTTAGTTCTAAGTGGTGACTAGGCAGATGACTTGGTCTCTAATTCTGTGTGGAGAAAAATCTATTCAATTAAAAGTGAAAGTGTCATCCTGCCATAAATGCGTCATTAAGGGACTGCGGGGTCTGTAACAGCATTTGAAAATTCATTTTCTATGTGCCTTGTTGGTACATATTTATTGCTGGTGAATGGTTATGAACATCAGGATTTTGAGGATATGTGTTGTATGGGCTTGTTAGATCATAGTGGATCAGTTCACAGGAGTTTTGGATTTGAAGGAAGAAGTTAGTAATTTGCAGGTGAATGAAGGATGGAAATGGTTGAGTGGTTTCCTTGCAAGTTGGGGTATTGTTGAACAGTTTGGGGTATTGTTGGAAGTTGGGTTGTTAATTTTGCTGGTGGTTGTCATCATTGTTTTGTGTCTTCCCTGTCTGCTTGGATTTTTGCAAGGGCCCTGCAAAAGTCCTTAGCAGTTGTGTTTGTGGTTCAAATATAAAAACAGGGGGAATTGTGTAAGAGGTTTTACAGCAACTTCTGTGAGCCAGAGAGAAGTTTGATAAGAGGATCCATGTTTACCCCTGAAAGAATTTTCTATCAAGGTCATTGACATAGAAACCAAGAAAGAAAGAAGGATAAATAAGAGAAACCTGCAACTGTCTATTCCAATAAGCACTTTGTTTGTCTTTCATGACCAATGAATAAAGTGTAAACTTATGAGTTTTGTAAGAATGTATAAAAAGCGTGCATGCTATAATAAAAACAGTTTGAAGCCTTCTGAAAATGGACTGTGTGGCTTTGTATTATGACCGTCTCAACTACGACAGGTACACACCCTTTATTGGGTTTTACAACTGAACAACTCTACCCACCCCCTTTCCCAATTATTCAAAGGGAACCCTGAACTTACTTCCCCTCGCATCCTGACACCCCGAGCCTTAGAACAGATCACACAAGTGTTAAGTGCTCAACAGGTTCATAGAAAAGTTGATGGCATCCCTTTCAATTTTTATCTTAATTTTATTCAAAACGCTTACTGTTCCTCAATTTCAATTGCCAATGCCTGCACAGTGTTTACAGATGGCTCTGGAAAGACTGGGCAGTCTTTAATAGTGTGACAAAGTAACAGGCAGTGGCTACAAGATATAAAAGTAGTTCATGGTTCTTCTGAACTGGTAGAATTAGCAGATGTGGTTAGGGCTTTTGAAAAATTTCAAGATGAGCTTAGCATTGTAACTGACTCTGCTTATGTTGCAGTTATTGTGACAAGAATAGAAGAAGCTCATATCAAAGAAGTAACTAACCCATTACTCTTTTCTCAATTACTACATTTGCGTTTTGCAGTGCAGTTGCATAAAAAAAGGTATTATATCCTTGTCCTAGGGTGACATTATGATGCTTGTATCCCCATTCATATGTTCTGTTTCTGCAGGATATTATGTTCTGTGCCTTTAAGACTGGCTTTGAAGAGTGGAAGTTTTGTTTGGGGTTTTTTTTACAGGGACACAGAGATGTATTTAGGGCTGCTTTGGCTTTCTTACTTTCACTTTCTGCTTGGCTTGCTCTCTCTCGCTTCTGCTTGCTTTTGCTTCTGCTCTTTAGCTAGTTTAGCTAAACAGTCCAAATTTCTTCCTGGACTGT